>NW_024395930.1:0-213432 GCF_016617805.1 Bactrocera tryoni | reverse complement strand
GTCGGCATTGGTTGATATTGTTGAGGACCCTTTAGCAGGTAACTGTTTAGTGAACAACCGTTGACGGCGGCGGCGGCATCAAACACTTGGCGCAGTTTACCGGGCTTATTGACATTCATCACACCGAAGTGTGGAAGGTACAACGTTCTTGGACATGTAATTGCAGCTTCTTCCGGGCGCAACTTTCTGGCATAGTTCTTATTTACGTAATCCCGAATAATAGCACGATACTCTCTGGCAAATGTTTCGTCTCGTCTCATCTTACGCTCGATTCCGACCAGTCTTCTCTCGGCCATGGAGTAGCTGTCGGGGAGCTCAACATTATCTCGTTTCCACAAGAACCCGGCTTGGAAACGTTCGTTAATCTTCGTGACCGTGGACTCGAGTATCTGGCGCGCTCTTTTTTCATCGTTGGGCTCGAGGAGTGGTGCTGGACGTATACCAAAGCTCTCGATACTTAAGTAATCGGCCACCATATCATGCAGATATTTATCTTCCGAGACGGACATATGCAAACACGCCGTCTTCGCTTGACTGAAGTTATCAGTCGGCCCGAAGACGACCCAACCTAACTTAGTATGTGCGGCATTAGGACCCTTATATCGTAGGGTTTCGATCTCACTAGGAACTCCCAAGTGGCTGTGGTCTAATCCAATAAGCAACTTGGGAACGACGTTGTAGTACGTTTGAATCGACAACCTTTTCAAACGAGCTTCATCTACGTCAGCTTTCTGTAAACTTTGTATCGGAAGTTGTAAATCCTGGATGCCGTAGACATGATGCAATTTATATTTCTGGCTTGAACTGGAACCACTAATCTCGATGTCGACGATAGTTGCATTATCAGTAGCAGCTCTTCCACCCAGCCACTGTAGGGATACTCGGCTTTGATGACCCTTTACTCCGAGCTGCTCAATCAAAGAAGAATCGGCCATAGTTATCGATGATCCTTCATCCAGTAGAGCGAAGGTCTTAATTCGACCATTGTGACTATGCACTGTAACTGGAACTATTCTAAACAACACTTTTGGTTTATTCATTCCACTGTCTGTACAACTGAGTACTGCATCGGCTGTGGTTGGTCCAGGTGGAATCTCAACCCTTTGTAGCTTTGACATGTTCCTCGGTGGCTCGTGTAACAGTTTGTTATGTATTCTTTGACAACCGTTCGTTCTGCATGTTTTCCGTCGGCGACAATCTCTTGTGGTATGACCACCCTGAAGACAAGAGAAACATAAGCGAAGGAGCTTGGCTTTACTCCATCTGTCACGGATGCTTAGCGACTTGAACGTGTCACAATCGAAGATGTGGTGTCCAACATGGCACAGTGGACATAGGATTTCTCTGGCGTTGTTGGCGGTCCACTATCTTGTACTGTACATATTAGATCGGCTACTCCACTAAGCCATGTACTGAAATCTTTAATTGTGGGATATGGCTGAATCATCAATGAGGCTTTTGCCCACTCGAGTTTCTTGCCCATGGGTAGCTTTCCCACAAGCTCCTCCAATAACGTTGGATTACACAAGTGCTGCTGACCATTTACTGACTGTAGGAACACCTCCAGGTTTTTTACTTTGACTGAGACAGGAATCATTTTGTCGATGGCGGATTCTGAAGATATTTGATAAGTAATTCTGGACGGCCGAATCGAAATCGCAAATTGTCCATAACGGCAGGAACGTTATCCGGATGGATTAGGAGTGAATGCACTGTCTCTCTAGCCTCACCCTTTAAACATCTCTGTAGACGTTGGTTGTTTTCGAAATTCCAGTAGTTGTATGATGCAGTTCACTGGGCGGCGGCGAACATAGGCCAGTCTTCTGCACGTCCGTCGAAATCTGGCAAATCTTGAGTTTTTCTCGGTAGTGTAAGCAGATATTAACTGTTTGGTGTAACGTTAACGAGTGGCTGCGACTGTAATGAAGTTGAAGGCATAGTACCTATCGAAGAGGTGGTGGCTGTGAAGATCGGCGATGTAGTACCTTCATAAGAGCGCTGAGTATGCGTATGCGTGGCGGCTGTATACGTTGACGTAGACTGCATAGAAATGTTCGAACTATTCTGCGAGTTCGTTGTTGTCTGCGTTGAGACTGCTGTAGGTTGTATAGCGATATCTACAACGGGATCCACTGAGGTCGTAATGGAATTTGACCTTGATCCGTCCTCTACGCGTATCGTGGACTTCAGAAGTTCACACTGGCGTTCACTTTCCTTCAACTTTACCTGGGTACCTCGCAGTTGGTTACTCAGAGCATTGATTTGCTTTTGCATGGCAATGAGCATTTGTTGCTGACTTTCTACTGTAACTTTAGTAGATGCGCTAGAGTTAGTTGACGTAGTACCTCGATGACTGGATCCGTTATCCACATCATCATTATCCAAACTTTGATCTTCAACTGCAACTGACTTACTAAGACTGTCTTGTTGTTGAATACGCATACTCTTTCTAGTTGAGTTTTCCATTGTTATAATACGGCGGTTATAATACATTTTCCATAATGTTACAGAAAAATATGATCGGCACTTTGGCAATATAAGCGTTATAATGTTAGCGATGAATAGCGGGATGGCGTCCCGTTTGGCGACGTGGCGACTAGGATTTTGGCGGCGAATAGCGGGATGGCTTCCCGGTGGCAATATAATACGATGACGATGGCGACTAATTAGCGACAGGATGTCCCATTTGGCGATGTAAAAACGTTAAGACGTTGGCGGGGAATTGCAGGATGGCTTCCCGTTTGGCGACGTAATGGCTACGACGTTGGCGGCAAATAGCGGGATGGCGTCCCGTTTGGCAACGTAACGGCTATGACGTTGGCGGAGAATTGCGGGATGGCTTCCCGTTTGGCGACGTAACGTGGCGGCAAGTAGCGGGATGGCGTCCCGTTTGGCAACGTAACGGTTACGACATGGCGGCAAATAGCGGGATGGCGTCCCGTTTGGCGACGTAACGGTTACGACGTGGCGGCAAATAGCGGGATGGCTTGTGCCACGATGGCGGCTCGTAACTGATCAGTTATCCCATAAAGCTTTATAATGTAAATTATGTACATATATACTCCACTGGCACGGGAGTTCGGCTATGCAAGAATTGGCTGTTTGCATTCAATTTGGCGACAGTATAAATGAATGCATAGTCTTGCGTGTAAAGATGGTACGAATAAAGTTGACGGTAAATATAGGATACTGCGAAATAAAGATCGCAAATAGACCAATGCAAAATAAAGATGTCTCAATTCCGTTGGCTGGCGAATTTAATTGTGTTCAAACCCATGTATGCCCATATACATTTCGTACATGTGCATACGATGACAAACAAGAACAACAATTTATTTCTATAAAGAAAAGGTTATTACAATATTCAATGATCTGCAAGATCAACTTACCGCAGTGTCTCAGCCTATCTCTTCGGCGTTCGGAAATTGAGTGAATTATAATCGGAGTTCCAACAGTATGGACACCGAAAACGAACGTCGGGAATAAAAGACACTGCGATAATTCACAATAATATGCTTAAACTAATAATTCACAGTGATCCTGAAACTGATTAAATCTATTAACTATAAATTCGTTACAAATAATCGCCGTTTTGTTACAGCCCCTGAAAGGAAAGCGTTATGCAGACGTAGAAGCCATTCAAAAGGCTTGCTTTTAATGTTTTTGGGAAGCACTAGTAAACTTAATTATATTATCTAATTATGATTATAGTTTTTAATTTATTATGTTTAATGAGTAAAACACAAATTAGCTTTTCTGTGCTTATACAAAAGCGGACGATTTTATTGTTTTTAAAGGGATACACTTAACTTCGTGTTTCAAATGAAATAAAATATTAATTTCAAATATAGTGTAAATGAAATTAAATAAAAAAAATAAAAAAATATAATTTTTTCGTCGCATGTCATCTTACATTTCGAGCTCATTTTGTAAAGCTCACTAATTTTCAAATGCTTTTATCTATAGTTTAATGTGATTTGTTTCTAATCTATATAAATAAAAATGAATTGTTGTTCGTTAGTCTGATTAAAACTCGAGAACGGATGGGCCGATTGAGCTGATTTTGGGTTTAAAATGTTTGTCCTAGTCCAGGGTATGTCTAAACGGTGAGCAAATAAGGAAAAATTGCGAGTAAGATAGAGTAAAACAACAATTCCATTTTCCCATATAGAAGTTGGCTCTAATATATAAAAATAAGCTGGGGTTTCCTTCCTGACGCTATAACTCCAGAACGCTTGAACCGATTTCCACGGTTTTGCATTCGTTAGAAAGGTCTCGGGCTCCGTGAGGTTTATAGCAAAGAAAATTCAGGAAAAATTTCAACAGAAAAGCGGGAAAATAGAAAACCAAAAAAAAATGTGTTGGTAAGCGCATAACTCAACAACGCCTGGACCAATTTGGCCAATTCTTTTTTCTGAATGTTCGTGGAGGGTCAAGGATGGTTTTTACGGCAAGAAAATTTCAAATAATTGCCGGAAAACCCCTAAAAACAGCCCTTTTCTTTTTCACATACAAACGAATGAATGTTTGTTTGTTAGTAACGCTAAGATAACGGTTGCAGCAATCTTGATGAGATGAGATTTGGGAATAAAAATACCTTATGCTTTTTATGAGGAGAAGTCTGAAAATTGAAAAATTCCAAAAAGTAACATTTTTCCATACACAATTTTTTTCAATTTTTGTTTGACAAGAAGCACTTCCAGGATGCGATGACAAACGTGCGGAATTATGGATCGCGGTCAATCAGCAAGCGATCGTCACGATGTCGCAACATGACTTTTTAAACAACAGTTACGATGTTTGATTGGCTTTATCTTCAAGCAACGTACATATATGTGGTGCTGTTGGATGCTAGATGTACTTTGTTGAGTGGCAAAAGAGAGGTTTTCCGCATTCTTTTTTGGATGATGGTTACACCAGATCAAATCGAGGAAATCATTTCTGCGGAAATTCCTGATGTAGAGAAAGATCCAGTAATAAACGAAGTGGTGCAAACCAATATGGTTCATCTTTTCGGTTTGTATGTCTGACAATAAATGAAAGAAACACTATTCACGAGCTTTTCTTTCGGAAACACAAACTGGAAATGATATCCACTCTATCGGCGTCGCTCACCAGACGACAATAACAGAACATTCAGCATTCAATTTAGAAGAGTGAATATCGAAGTTAACAACACATGGACCGTATCATATTCGCCATTATTGTGTAATTCACATTCAAAACTCATATCAATGTTGAGTATTGCAGTTTGGTGTAATCGATAAAATACGTTTGTAATTACGTCACCAAAGGAAGCAACATGGCGGTTATTGGTCTTGAACGATACGGTCGATATGTAAACTGCAATAAAGCGCTTTGTAGGATATTTACTTTTGCAATTCATGAACGTTTTCCGACTGTTGTGCGTCTCGCAGTTAATTTGGAGAGTGTATTTCAACCCAGAGAATACAGTACAGCCAGTGGAAACACCGCCAGCAACAAAATTAACATTAACGAGTTCTATTCGGAAATACCTTGATATTATACCTGGAATGCATTGTCGAAGAAATAGTTGCACAGAAAGCAAGGCCAACCAATAGATTAACATCCAGGTGTGTTATCAACTAATGCATGAGGACGAATTTACACAATCCACCCGAAAAAGGACGATTGTTTCTACCTTCGGTTGCTATTGATTAATGTACGCGGTTCAACTTTATTTGAGTCATTGGGTACTGTGAATGGTACGGTGTGTGCAAATTTTGGAAAAGTAAGACAGCAATTACAATTGCTGGAACATTTTAATCACTGGAATAAAAATGAAGTTCGCACACTTTTCGCTATAAACATTTCGACAAATCAGCCTTCAAATCCGCGTCAATTATGGGATACGAACAAAAATGACATTGCCGAATACATTTTACATCGTCTTCGCTAAAAATTAGAAATGGGTCAATTCCGGTGGTTCGATATCAATTCCATCTGTCGTTTATTAATTCACGAAAGATGAACTCATTACGAATGTTCGGACATTGGCCAAATTATTGTAACTACGATTCCTTAAGTGCACGCGCAATGTTAGCTGCCAAAATACCGATGCTGTTGACTTAAACTGGAAGATTCAAAGTCAAATTCCGAGAGACTTGCGCTCATACAAATCGATCGATCGTCTTGACAATGACGCCGTGAATTATCCAGTGAAATTTCTGAATTCTTTGGAGAGGCTTGGTATCCCACCGCATCATTTGCGTCTCAAAGTTGGATCTGTTGTTATTATGTTCCGCAATCTGCGCTATCAAATAGAAGGGGGCAGAATGCTTGATTCAAGAATTTCTTTGAGTTCTAACGATTTGCCATTTCAATTCAAGCGTATTCCGTTTCGAGTGAAAATTGCGTTCGAGATGACAATCAACAGGACACAAGGATAATCGCATAGTGTGTGGCATAAGTTTGGAAATGCTATGTTTTGCACACGGTTAGATATACATGGCGTGCTAAGAAGTTGGAAAACCATATTTTCTGGACATCGGAACAAAAACCAAAAAATGTTGTCAAAACACATAATTTCACGCAGGACAACGGCTGCGGGGTCAAAGAGCACTTCAATGAAACGGATAATTTGCGGTCACGTAAAACGCTTCGATTCAGTATTTACTTTGGATTCACTTTCATTTACTTAGAGAAGTTCAACTAAATAATACTTAATTTTTGTAATCGAAATGAATTAATTACTTTTGTGAAATGAAATATAATTTTTCCTTTTCAAATATAAAACAAATTTTTTTTTTTTTTATCCTTTAATCACCAAACGAAATGTTACATAAAACGAAGCAATTTGGTGGCGAAACGGAGATCGCCGGGTTTGCTAGTTTTTAATATTTTTGATCAATAATACGAGTATGTCATTAACTTCTTTCTAAATAAAAAATTTCTATACGCAAAAAGTACCTCTATGAAGTGTTGTCAAATATGCACAACACTTGAAAATTTTTAGTGGTAATTTTTGCGTGGCCACGAGTGTAGTTCATCGAATCAAGAGACACCGGCTGCGCTGGCTGTTGTCCAGATGTAAGAGAACACTCCTGCTTTGAAGTTTTTCGACCCGGTGGGTGGAAGAGGAAAACCTCCACTACTTTGGAGAGATCAGGTGGAGAAGGCATCTCGAATAAGCGGCAACTAGCGAAAAAAACGACTGGCGCGCTGTTGTTAACTCGGCAATAACCACATAAGCGGTGTCTACGTCAATAAAGAAAAAGAAGATACATACAAGGTGCGATCCAAAGTAATCAGGATTTAAAGAAACAAAAAAAAACAGCATAAATGTTTTTTCGGCAAAATCAATTTATTTTATTCAAAATAGTCTCATTCTGTTTCAATACAGCTGTTTGCAGGGTCCAAAAGCATGTCGACCGAGGGTTTTAGCTGGTTGGCCGGTATGGTCGCCAGTATGCCGATGCAAGCATTTTGAATAGCCTCTACGTCTGCATAACGCATTCCTTTCATTGGCAAATGCATTTTTCCGAAACAAAGTCGCACAATGCCATACCAGGGTGAATTGAATGAATGAAATTTGGTCAAATAATCGGTCACAAGCATCGATTCGAATGTTGGATTCTGAGCAATTTTTGGTCGTCAGTCAATTTGTGTGGAACAAACTGTGCACACACCTTTCATAAGCCCAATGTTCGAAGATGTTCAATTCCATTCCCATGAATTTCAATGATGATTTCGGCTGATTTTTGATGAATTCACGCACAGTTTTAATGGAATTTCCGGTGATCACGTATTTTGATTTGCCCACAGCTTGATCGTCATTTATGTCCTCACAACCACTTTGAAAACGTTGAAACCACTCGTGCACTCTGCTACGGGATAGGCAATCATCGCCATAAACTTGTTTCATCAATCGAAACGTTTCGGTAAAAGTTTTATCAAAATGTTTCAAATATGAACTCTTTCATGAAACGAATTAAGTTTGGTTACACATTTCTACTGACCAACCAAATTCCTCTGACATGCATGCAAATATTGGGTAGTCGTAAAAGTCTTTTCGAATTTTGTCAATAGAAGTCATTCTAGTAATATACATTGTATTATACCATATAGCGTTGAAAAGGTGAGATTATATGCTTCATTTAACAAAAAATAATTAAATTTGGGGAAGTTGAAAAAAGTGACAGCTGTTCAAAAATGAGTGAAAATAATTAAAAAATTCGCTTTATTTTGAAATTTTTGTATCAAATACTGTAACATTTCGCGTAGCACAACAATGATTAGCTCGCTACCGTTTTGGAATTCTCAGTGTGAAAGATTCAACTCGCTCTGGTCGACCTATCGTTGAAAAAATCACATAAGCAGCCACGACATCGCTAAGAAACTTAACATTCATCATCAAATGGTTTTAAACCATTTAAAAAAGGCTGGCTACAAAAATAAGCTCGATGTTTGGGTACCACATGAATTGTCTGTGAAAAATGCGTTCACCATATAACCCTGACCTTGAACCATTGGATTAAAGCAAAGTTGGCTTCAAGAGAAGCCAGTGAAAATTACTTGTCGCAGTTTTTCGCCACGAAACCACAAAAATTTTACACTGATGGAATAATGTCTATTCACATGAGCTATGAACGTTCTGAAACATCCCACATCGCATCACGTCACGTCACAACACCTCATCACACAACAGTTCACAACATACACCACTACACACACACGCATCAAACACAGTCCTTAACAACGCTCATTACTACAGCACAACAACCACACGATTATCAACGAGACGACTCGTAATCAGCTAATATTCACCACCCAAACTATCAAAAGGGATTGATCCGACCGGGATCGGTCTCTTACCGTTTTCATCCGCGAGTTCGCCAACAGTGTCCAACAGAAGACTTTCTTTAAATACAATATATATACAATAAATTAATATTATATAGTGAAATATTATAGTGAAATAAATATTTTATAACGAGTGTAAAAATCAATGCGTTTTATTTTCCATCTCATAGGTATACTATAGCAAGTAAGTATACTAGTGGCATACGTTAACAATGTCTCTAGCGGAAAAATTGCTAAAAATGGTCGACCAAAATGGTACGTATTTGTAAAATAAATTTAATTTTGATTAGAATTACGCAAAGACTTTTTCGACTACCCAATATATAGTAAGTACAAGCGACCTGGTACGTGCTTCGTTACGTATAAAGTGAAATAGAACAACAAATCTTCCGACTCTGGAACAGGCAACCTAAAGTTGGCCAAGTGAAAAACATGATTCCTTCAAATTACTCACAAATTCACAAATGATAATCGCACAGGATATTGTAATCGTTTGAATTGAAATGGCGTATCAGTTGGAATAATAGGGATACGCTGTATTAAACAAACTTCTCATTTTGATCTAGCAGTTAAGATCGTAGCTTCAATCAAATTTGGCAATAACTTTTTTCATTGCCAATCTGGTGCGATAACACAGATCGGATGCGGATGAAGAATTCCCAATAATATAATCAAAGAACAAACTTTCAGATTCAAGCAATGCGGTGGCACACCAGCCGGTTCCAATAAATTTAAAATTCAGTTAGATAATTCATTGCCTCATCTTGATTCATAACACAGTCAATTGATTTACATATACCAAAAAATAAGATGACATTGTACTTATTTTGAAAATTCTTTATTTATTCTTCCAAATCAATTTCATCCCTTTCAAAGTAATCCCCTCCCGATGCAATGCACTTATGCCAACGAATATTCCAATCTTCGAAACACTGGTTGTGGTCACTTTCCGGGATGGCCTTCAGTTCCGTCTTCGCTGCGGCTTGAATCTCCTCTATCGTATAAAAACGGTGTCCCCGGAGCGGTCTTTTGAGCTTGGTGAACAGCCAGAAGTCGCACGGCGGCAGATCAGGTGAATACGGTGGTTGCGGAACGATATGGGTTGAGTTTTTGGCGAAATGATCACGAATTACGAGGGCAGTATGGAATGGTGCATTATCGTGGTGTAAAAACCAAGAATTGTCTTTCCACAATTCCGGCCTTTTTAGGCGGATAGCGTTACGCAAACGACGCATAACGTTCAAATAATATTCTTTGTTGATTGTTTGACCGGTTGGCAGGAATTCATAATGCACAACACGACGATAATCGAAGAAAACAGTCGTAACATTTCTAGAACGCTTCGGCTGGGATGTCCGCGAGTACCCTAGTCACGGCCCTCTGGGTGTCCGTAATCGACTCAAAATGGTTTCCTTTGACCACCGATTTTGTTTTAGGAAACAAAAAAAAGTCACAGGGTGACATGTCGGGCGAATAAGGCGGCTGTTGCAACACGGCGAACCCTTTAGAGGCCAATTACTGGGACACGCTGAGGGCGGTGTGGCACGGCGCGTTGTCGTGATGAAGAATCCAGTTACGAGCGATGTCTGGGCGCACCTTGTTGACTCGTTTTCGCAATCTTTCGAGTACTTGGCAATAGTAGACTAGATTCACAGTTTTCCCTGGTGGAACGAATTCTTTGTGGACGATTCCACGGCTATCAAAAACGGCAATAATCATCGTTTTCCCCTTTGACTTGCTTATGCGAGCTTTTTTCGGGCGGGGGGCGCGCGGAGACAACCATTGTGAGCTTGGGCACGACTAAGAGCACTATCACCATACACTCTTACAGTTTTAGCGTCCGTTTCCGAAGCTGTTTCGCCCAATCTGGGGCAAAATTTTTTCGCGACGCGTTGCTCTTGATTTCGTTTTTCCATTTTCGTGAAGAGCACTACAACCACACGTCTACTCAACTTGACGCAGCAGGCGAACTAAACAAGCTAGAGCGATGGTACATACATCAATGGAAATGGGAGGGATGCCAGAAAAAGAGAAAGGGATTTTTAAGGTCACAGGTTTACCACAAGTGCGGCAATAAAATCAGTCTCATTACTTAATTGTCAAACCTCGTAGATGCATCATGAATCCCAATGTGCATCATCCTGCAACAATCGCAGAGTTGACATGCTTCACGATATGTTTGGTACAAGTGACCGTCGACTATTCTTAATTCTAGAAATAATTTTGAGCCATCGACTTTAATTAATAACAATCGCAAATAAACACACTCAACATTGTTCGGATGTACTGTATATATTCTCCCAATTGCATCTGTTTGGAAAATGTCATTTCTGTTCATCGACTGGTGTTCCTTGCTTACGTCTTTGAAATTTGTTTCTAAGCCACATATGGAATGTGCACTACTGAGGTACGTCAGAATATAACAAATTTATCGCAAATGTATCAGTTTCGCATAATTTGAAAAAAGAGATAAAAGTAGTATGGTAGTTGTTTTGCTAATTCCAATACATTTACTTCATTAAAACAAACGGGTTGGCCGTTCTCAAAATGCACAGCCAAATGAACAACCACAAGATGTTCTTCGTGCATTGGAATTCGTAAATACTATAATCAATATGACTGTTGTAATTAAAAGCAGCACGCATCATTTCTGCCTAAACAGCACAACGTAGTAGTCATCGCCGTGCAAGATTCAGTAAAGGTACAGAGTCAACAATTATATTTCGTGCATTACATTCACACTGCGGTGTATTAGCCTAAATGACATAAATTATATAACATAATTTGACAGCACAATCTCCACCTTAAAAAAGTATCAATTTGACACAAAATTATCCATTAATATTTATTGAATCAATTTGTTCCAAAAAAATGTGCTAAATGAAAAGAACCGCTCGACCGTCCAAACTTTACATAAACCATTTACTAAATAGTACGAACAAAGCCTATAGATTTGGATTGGATAGGTGAGCCTGTTTTTAAGTTATAAAGTTACAACGAAAAATGGCATTAATTTGTATATACATTATATATAAATAAACACTGTTATGTTTACTTATTACTAGTTGATAATTTGTTTAGATACAGATTATATTATTTGCTTAGGTTTGTTTACATACCTATATATTATTTGCTTAGACACATTTGCTTTGTTTTAAGATACCGTTATTGTGGTATTCAAACTCAAGGTTGTTTTGATGTTTGTTACTACGAGTATTATAAGGCATACGTTCCTTAACGCATAATCAGTACATGAAGATGACCAACATTCTTAACGTAGCGTCTTCCCTAAACCAATTAATAAACCAGTTATCGACTACAAACATAAAATAAGCATTCATTAATCATTAAGCATCATTAGCCATTAGGGAATTCCATAAAGAGTCAAAAACATGTAAAACAAATTTGCATTAACAAGTTCTGTACTACTTACAAGCAAAAACCTACGTTGACGGTATTATATCAGACAACCCCAGTCTCTCATTACAGACTATCTCGAGTGATCAAAGCACCCCATTCAGCCGGGTTCTCTACAGAGAAAATTACATCAAATCATACCGTAATAATAAAAAACATAAAATGGGAACACTTATAAGACGCAAACTTTCTTGAATTTGAAAAATCCAGTACTTCAAAAACCCCAGGGACTTAAAAGAATGCAATAACAGATTAAATCTCATAAACAATTAAGTTCATATCTGCAATATCAGGTATAACCAAATACCAAATACCATACTCGCGAAAAATGATTCAAGCAAAAATCCTCATTCCTAGAACAGATTGGAAATTAATATCTCTTTATGGGTAAACTTCGTCCCTAACTACTGAAAAAGTTCGGATCACTTCAGAAGAGAATGATATATTAAGCCGATTTGCATCACTTTCCAAAGAGCTAAGGATAGGCGCTTACATGTTTAAATTTTCCCAAAACCTTAAAGAATAAACAAGTAAGGAAGGGCTAAGTTCGGGTGCAACCGAACATTTAATACTCTTGCAACTTGCAACAATCAAATCCACGGAAATAGTTTTAGGTGCAAAACCAATCATATAGAGAAAAGTCAACTGGATGTTCGAAAATCAGTAATATAGGGGCTAGTCCAAGTTTTCGCTCAATCTATTTTATGCACAAAGATACACTGTTATGAATAAAACACGCTCTCTTATTATACCCTGAGAAATCGTCGGAGACCCTACAAAGTATATATATAAATGATCTGTATGTCGAGCTGAGTTGATTTAGCCATGTCCGTCTGTCTGTCCGTCTGTCTGTCTGTATATATACGAACTAGTCCCTCAGTTTTTAAGATATCGTTTTGAAATTTTGCAACGTCATTTTCTCTTCAAGAAGCTGCTCATTTGTCGGAACGGCCGATATCGGACCACTATAACATATAGCTGCCATACAAACTGAACGATCGGAATCAAATGCTTGTAAAGAAAACTTTCACATTTGACAAGATATATTCACGAAATTTGGTATATATCATTTTCTAAGAAAACACTGTAATCTCCGAAGAAATTGTTCAGATCGGTTAATTATAGCATATAGCTGCCATACAAACTGAACGATCGGAATCAAGTTCGTGTATGCACAACTTTCACATGTGACACGATATATTAACAAAATTTGGTATATGTTATTTTCTAAGGCAACAATATAATCTCCGAAGAAATTGTTCAGATCGGTTAACTGTAGCTTATAGCTGCCATAGAAACTGAACGATCGGAATCAAGTTCTTGTATGCACAACTTTCACATTTGACAAGATATATTAACGAAATTTGGTATATGTTATTTTCTAATGCAACAATATAATATCCGAAGAAACTGTTCAGATCGGTTAACTATAGCATGTAGCTGTCATACAAACTGAACGATCGGAATTAAATGCTTGTATGGAAAACTTTCACATTTGACAATATATATTCACGAAATTTGGTATATATTATTTTCTAAAGCAACAATGTAATCTCCGAAGAAATTGATCGGATCGGTTAACTATAGCATATAGCTTCCATACAAACTGAACACATACATAGTTACTAACAGAAATGCACCTGTGAAGGGTATTTAGCTTCGGTGCAACCGAAGTTAACGTTGTTTCTTGTTTTCATTGAGATAACTCACATATAGGTCGATATATGCGGTAAAAAGTCACCCCGAAGTTCGAAAATCTTTACGTTAAGTATATGCGGGCTAAGGGAAGTATTGGTCTGATTCCACCTATTTTTGACATACAGAAATTTCATTATAAGAAAAGGATTATCCCTTAATTTCAGTTATATATATCATACATTGACCCACATTTTCGATCGAAAGTACAGTGATCCAAATATTCGGTACATAGGACCTTGAACAGTTAAAACAATTACATATTTGTGCAAAGTTTAATCCCGTTGTATGAATTTCTTCTTGATTTGTGTATTTTAAATTGAACGAATGAAGTGAAATATAAAAGTGTGTTATATGGGAAGCTTGCTCGTAAAAGGAATGCCCCATATAAATTTTGTCGAAATCAGTTGGACGGTACCCGAGATATGAGATTTCATCAAATAGTGGGCGGTGCTACACCCATCGTCCGAGTCTTACCCCGGTTTCTATAAAGCCTTGTCACACTATCTCGGCGACAAAATTTTACGTTTCTGGTGCATTTAGTTATTGATTTATCGCGCTTTTAGTAGTTTTGAACAGTACCGTTATATGGGGAATGAGCGGGTTTTCCTCTGATTTTATACGTTTTCACACTAGTTTTTGTAATATTCGTGCTGGGAGAACTTGGTTGTTATAGCTTTAGTGGTTTAGGAGATATACACATTATACTTTTTAGGGGGCGGAGTTGCGCCCACTGAAAAAAAAAGGTGCGTGGAGTCCCTACGCGAATTACGATATTATATGTATGTAATTTATCGGAAATTACATATCTTTCGTTTGAATGAAAAACTCCGGCTAATTTACCGTACTGTGCGGCTTGCCGTCCAGTTTATTAATTATAATTTTATTCTTTATAAAAATTTTATTTGCTAAATTTTTATGTTAATATTAAGGAGTCAAATTTTCATGAAATTTTTTGTAGGTTATTTCCAAGGAAATTTCATGACGGGATTGAAAATAATGAACAGTTAAAAAGAAATCATCCTAATATGCTTATGGGCCATTCCATAAATTGGCGATATGGTTTTGTACCCGTGGTTCTCCGATCTTGACGAAACTTTAGAATATCATAATATAGACCAAAATAAGAATATCTGTAAACTTTTTAGTGGTCAAAGTTGCTCCATTGTTTTTTGGCGCGCAATTCAAATTGAGATCAAACAAAAAAATGACAATTTCTTTTATTTTTTAACGACCTCAAACTTGAGTGAAAAAAATTTTGCAGTTATCCAATTTATGTAAAAAAATCTCAGCTTTCTGATAAAAATATTTTCAAAATCCAAGAAAGTTTTTTTTCAAAAATCCAAAAATCCCATTTTTTGGGCTTTTCCCCCATTTTTTTTTTCAGAATTGACTATTTCATTCGATTCCTTCTTCAATTTAATAAGAATCAGTGTTGAAAAATATGGGACTCTGATCCCATGAACAGCGGCAAAAATTCAAAGTTGTCGCTCAAAATCAAAAAAAAAAAAAACAACTTTTTCCAAAAATCCCATTTTTTGTGCTTTTCCACCAACTTTTTTCAAAATTGACTTTCCCATTCGTTTCCTCGTTAAATTTTACATTAGAACCAGTGTTCAAAAGTATGGGACTCTGATCCCATGAACAGCAAAAAAAATGCAAGGTTTTCGCCACACATCTTTTAGGCATAAATGAAATTTAATTACTAATATGTGAATCATTTATTCCATTCTCGGCTCGTTTTAATACATCAAGTAGCTTGTTTTTATAACCGTGGACCTGTTCCTCTTTAATTTGCCTGTTGACAATTTCCCATAAGTTTTTAATCGGATTCATGTCACGAAACTGGTCGGACCATCTTATAACATAAACTTATTATTCCAAAAATCAATCCTTCACAACTTCCAGGATGTGCCTGGGGTCATTGACATGTTGAAACTGCCAATCAGGCAGCATTTTTTGGATAGCGTGAGGAAACATTTGGGTTGGCAGTATATTTTTATATTGGAACCCATCCATGTTCCCTTCTATTCTGTAAATTGGTCTTACACCCTGACCAGAAAAGCATTGCCACACCATTATATTACCCTACCATGCTTTACTGCACCCTGCAAATATCGACACTCTAAATGCTTCATGTTGATCTTCGTATACCTGTCATTTCATCTAAGTTCTGCAAATTAAATTTGGACTCATCTGAAAACAATATCGGCTTCCATTGCTCTTCAGACCAATTTATATGCAGTTTCGCAAATTCCAAAGGTGCTAACCGATTTTTTTGGAAACATAAGATTTTTTTACTGCACGGAAGCTAAAAAGAACAACATCAACGGCGCGCCGTTGTATAGTACGCGTACTCTCTCTCTTAGTTGAGAGCTATCTACAACATTGTTTGTTGATATCTGGGGATATTTTATAAGCTCGCGCACTATTCGCAAGTCATACTTTACCGAATTGACTCTGGGACGTCCTCCAATATTAAGTTTTTTAACGGTTCCTTCAGCTTTGTTCTTGCGTAAAATAGCAAAAACAGTTGTTTTCCCCAGAGAATAATTTTTTTAAAGCTTCTTTTCCACACATTTTTAGTGAATTTGCTTACAATTAATAATTTAAGTTCAGTTGAATGTGCTTTGTTTGTTTTTTTATCAAAAATAATTTTTTAGTAGCATTATTCGGGACAACTTTAAATATTTCACAACACACTCGTTATCATTAAAATAAACAACTCGAATAAGTGTGATCTACGATTTATAATAATTATAATTATTGTAAGTACCTGCAAAATTCTTTTCCCGCCACATAACGGTAAATTAATTCAATGGAAGTGGTTATTTCGATATCCAAAGTGTTAGTCCAATGAGTTATGTCGCACAAATTTTTTACTTTTTTCCCTTCTGTTATAATTTGTAAATTTTACATAAAAGTTAAAAAATATTACTGCATTGTTTCTTAATATAGAATATGTGATCTATCTTTTGCAAAAAAAATTATTCTTCTAATGCATCTATGTAAAAAGTTATGACGGAACATGTGTGAGACTCGAGTTAGTCCAATGAGTTTTGTCCGACACTGTATATAAGTTTGTATGGAAGCTATATATTGAAGTGGTCCGTTTTCGGGTCCAAAATTTCAGATCGATATTTCAAAATCTTAGGGGACTAGATTGAGTATATACAGACCAACGGGAAGAGAGACGGACATGGCCAAATCGACTCAGATAATCATGCTAATCATGGCCAACACAACCTTACCGCTTCAGGCAAACGCCAAATTCTTCGCCGCTTGTAAGCTTATTTTGTCCAAAGTTATAATTTGTGAAAATATCCCGGTCGTTTGATTAAGATTATTAATAATAGTACAGTAAAAAATTTAATTGCACGTAATTATGCTTTTACGCGGTTTTGATCAAACACTATTTAAAATATATCAATATTTTTTAAAGATTTTATTCCATTCCAAACTTTTTTGTTATACATTCCTTTTTCCAGTTATTTTTTGCGAAATATGACACATCACAAATTTATGAGGAACCCACTTTTTATGGATACTAGCAAGAGTATAGTACTGGTCGAAGAAATTGTAAATGGCACAAATTTAAGTTATTGATCACTTTATTTTTTACACAGTTTATGCTGCAATAAATCTAAATGTAAAAACAGAATTAGGTAAATTACTAACTTTTGTTTAATTTCACTCAATTAAAACTTCTCTCTTTTGAAATTGAAATCGCATAATTTTTTCTTAAAATTACTCGTGATCACTAACTTATGCTTAGAACGTGTTGTTTTGAAACCTTTACACGGAATGAATGAAAATACTATAATACAAATAAACAAGAGATAAGTTCGGGCATAATCGAGCATTTCATACTCTTGCAGCTTGCAAGGATTAAAGCCTACTTCCTTTTTCTTCTTAATTGGCGTAGACACCGCTTACGCGATTATAGCCGAGTTAACAACAGTGCGCCAGTCGTTTCTTCTTTTCGCTACGTAGCGCCAATTGGATATTCCAAACGAAGCCAGGTCCTTCCAACGGAGTGGAGGTCTTCCTCTTCCTCTGCTTCCCCCGGCGGGTACTGCGTCGAATACTTTCAGAGCTGGAGTGTTTTCGTCCATCCGGACAACATGACCTAGCCAGCGTAGCCGCTGTCTTTTAATTCGCTGAACTATGTCAATGTCGTCATATATCTCGTACAGCTCATCGTTCCATCGAATGCGATATTCCCCGTGGCCAATGCGCAAAGGACCATAAATCTTTCGCAGAACCCTTCTCTCGAAAACTCGCAACGTCGACTCATCGGTTGCTGTCATCGTCCAAGCCTCTGCACCATATAGCAGGACGGGAATTATGAGCGACTTATAGAGTTTGGTCGAGAGAGGACTTTACTTCTCAATTGCCTTCTTAATCCAAAGTAACAGGTGCTACTTCAAGCGTTATCTTGCGTTGCATGTCCAGGCTGACATTGTTGTTGGTGTTTATTTTGGATCCTAAATAGACGAACTTATCTACAACTTCAAAGTTATGACTGTCAACAGTGACGTGATAGCCTCGTCGCAACTGCGACGACTGTTTGTTTGATGACAGGAGATATTTCGCCTTACCCTCGTTCACTGCCAGACCCATTTGCTTTGCTTCCTTGTCCAGTCTGGAGAGAGCAGACCTGCTCGATAAAGTTCTGCAGCTCGAATTATTTTCTCCAGCAGCAGATTGAAAAAGTCGCAAGATAGGGAGTCGCCTTGTCTGAAACCTCGTTTGGTATCGAACGGCTCGGAGAGGTCCTTCCCGATCCTGGCGGAGCTTTTTGGTGTTGCTCAATGTCAGTTTACACAGCCGTATTAGTTTTGCGGGGATACCAAATTCAGACATCGCGGCATAAAGGCAGCTCTTATTCGTTCTGTCGAATGCAACTTTAAAATCGATGAAGCGGTGGTGTGTGTCGATTCTCCTTTCACGGGTCTTTCCCAAGATTTGGCGCATGGTGAATATCTAGTCGGTTGATGATTTGCCAGGTCTAAAGCCACACTGATAAGGTCCAATCAGTTTGTTGACGGTGGGCTTTAATCTTTTACACAATACGCTCGATAGAACCTTATACCACGGTAATTGCTATTCGAGCTTCTTCATTTTCGTACTATTTTCTCCAGAAGCAGGTTAAAGAAGTCGCACGATAGAGAGTCGCCTTTTCTGAAACCTCGTTTGGTATCGAACGGCTCGGAGAAGTCCTTCCCGATCCTGACGGAGCTTTCAGTGTTGCTCAACGTCAGGTTACGCAGCCGTATTAGTTTTACGGGGATACCAAATTCAGAAATCGCGGCATAAAGGCAGCTCCTTTTCGCGCTGTCGTAAGCAGCTTTGAAATCGACGATAAGGTGATATGTGCCGATTCTTCTTTCACGGGTCTTTTCCAAGATGATGGTGAATATCTGGTCGGTTGTTGATTTTCCAAGTCTAAAGCCACACTGATAAGGTCCAATCAGTTTGTTGACGGTGGGCTTTAATCTTTCACACGGCTCGGCCTGCAATCCGTCGGCCCCTGCCGCTTTGTTGTTCTGCAGGCGGGTAATTGCTATTCGAACTTCTTCATGGTCGGGTAATGGACCGTCTGCTCCATCGTCATCGATTGGGGAACCGGGTTCTCCTTCTCCTGGTGTTGTGCGTTCACTGCCAATCACCACCACCATTGGGGGTTCTACAAGAGTATGCTCCGGTCTTGAAACCTTATGTAAGCCGCCGCATTTTTTCGTAGAATTTTCGAGCATTACCCCTGTCGGAGGGCTTATCAATCTCTTCGTACTCACGCATTCCGGCCTCTTTCTTTTTCTGTCTGCAAATGCGTCTCGCTTCCCTCTTAAACTCTCGGTATCTATCCCATCCCGCACGTGTAGTGGTCGATCGTAACGTTGCGAGGTAGGCAACCTGTTTTCTCACCGCTGCGACATGGCATTCGTCGTCGTACCAGCTGTTCTTTTGCACTTTCCGAAAACCAATGGTTTTGGTTGCAGCTGTACGTAAGGAGTTTGAAATGCTGTCCCACAGACGAGTGCTCTCAGAGAGCAAGAGTGCAAGCCGAGTAGCAAATCGTTCGGTTGTCTGCTGTGATTGCAGCTTCTCGACGTCGAACCTTCCTTGTGTTTGTTGACATGCGTTTTTTGCTGCACAGATGCGGGTGCGAATCTTAGCTGCAACAAGATAGTGATCCGAGTCGATGTTAGGACCTCGGAGCGCATCATCATCTAAAACACTGGAGACGTATCTTCCGTCTATCACAACATGATCGATCTGCATGGTGGCTTTTCGATCCGGAGACTGCCAGGTAGCTTGATGTATCTTCTTGTGCTAGAATCTAGTACCACAGATAATCATATTTCGGGCCCTGGCGAAGTCAATCAGCCTCAACCCATTTGGGGATGTTTCGTCGTGGAGGCTGAATTTACCGACCGTAGTGCCAAATATACCTTCTTTGCCCACCCTGGCGTTAAAGTCGCCAAGCACGATTTTGACATCGTGGCGGGGGCAGCCTTCATAAGTGCGCTCCAAGCACTCATAAAAGACATCTTTGGTCACATCGTCCTTCTCTTCCGTCGGGGCGTGGGCGCAAATCAGCGATATGTTGAAGAACATCGCTTTGATGCGGATTGTGGCTAGACGTTCATTCACCGGAGTGAATGATAGTACTCGGCGACGGAGTCTCTTTCCCACCACGAATCCAACACCAAACTTGCGCTCCTTTATATGGCCACTTTAGTAAATGTCACAATGACCTACTCGTCTCTGTCCTTGTCCCGTCCATCGCATTTCTTGGACGGGGGTGACGTCAGCCTTTATTTTAGCGATCAGACAACTTTCCTCACTTGCGTGAACTTCTACACATGACTCCATCCTCCTACTTCCTTGGCTTCAAGTAAAAAGGACGTGTTAGTTATATAGGGTCTAGGCGAGATTTCACCCTTTTTTATTAATTTTAGGCACAAATATGCACCGTAATGAAAAAACACTCCAACCGGAAGTTCGACAAACATTATTTTTGGTATATGGGGACTAAGCACACAGACATACTACTATCGGGAAAGGATTTTCTCTGAATTTCAATTATAAATCTGACATATTGACCAATATTTTCGGTAAAAAGTCAACGATAGGTAATGGGGTCCAAATATTCGGTACCTAGGGATTTAAAAAATTTGGTGGATTTGGAAAATTTTTAGCGATAATGCTCCAAAAGCACTATTCGTGCAAAGTTTTATCCCGGCTTATTAATTGCTTCTTGAGTTTTACACTTGAAAGGAAAGAATCAGTTGGAAATTAAGTTATGTTTGATGGGAAGTAGGCGTGGCTATAGTCCGTTTTCGCCCATTTTCATACTGTAACATAAAAATGCCACTCACAAATTTGGTTGAAATCCGTACGGTGGCTGTCGTGAACCATATGTGTTTTCACCTAAACGTGGGTGGTGTCACGTCCATCGTCCAATTTTAAACCCGACCCCATTAAAGTCTATTATACCATCTCGCGGGTGAAACTTAATGCCTCTGGTGTATTTAGTTATTGATTTAAATATAACGTTTTAAATAGTTTTTAACGGCATCGTTATATAGGAAGTGAGCAGAGTTATCATCTTATTTCATCCATTTTCACACTGTCGGGAGGAGTTCTTGTACTATTTGTGCTAGGTGAATTTGGTCGTTGTAGTGGTTTAAGAGATATATCCATTGAACTTATTAAAGAGCGGGCTGTGCCCACTTTTTCAAAATTTTTTCCCCACAGTTGCCCCAGTGCCCAAATCAGTTCTATATCTTAATTTAGTTCTTAGTTATGGCACTTAATAGTCCGATTACGGCCATTTACGAACCCAGTTTTTTTGCCAAAGATCACGCATACGAAATTTCATAAGATGTCTCAATTTTTACTTAAAATACAAATAGTATGACGAGGAAAGACGAAGGGGTCGTGCCGCTAATTTTTGGATGGCAACTTTTGTGTTCTGGTTCGTTATCATAATATGCTTGTGTACCGCATGCAGAAATCTAATGAAACGAATATATGATACTATGATTTTTTAAAAAATATTAATTTTAAAACTATTTTATGATATTTATTTTACTTCGAAACCGGAAAAGTTAAATCAACCAAACTTCCAGATAAGAATTCACTTAAGGCACTATAAAAATGGGCAAAATCAGATAAATACGCTTACTCTTCATATAACGGTTATGTCGAAAACTACTTAAAGTGCGGTAACTCTCTGAATATATGCTCTATAACTGGTATTCATAACCAAAATGGTGAGTGTGAGGTTTTTAGGATCAGCTGTAAAATTGGGTAATGGCCATGGCAACACCCTCCTTTTGGCAAAATCTTATATCTCAAGAAGTACCCAACCAATTTTTTGATCCGTGGGAATTTTATGTGTGAAATCAACGTTCCCAAAGTATAAGGTTATCCTTATGACTCCAAGTTATATAAAAACTTTCCACTTAAAATTTTTAACGTATACTTTTTCATTACTAATTTAGAATGTTAACTTTACGAAATCATCCACTGTGAATAAATTGGTCCAATTTATGACTTTTGACTAACCCATTCGTCGCAAAAGATTAGGAAGTTAGAGTTCAGCATAAAGTTGTGCGAAACTTTATTACCCTTGCAACCAGTTGCCAGAGAGTATTATTTTTACCTAACGGTTGTGCGTATTAGCTAAAACTAATCGAGATAGATATAGGGTTATATATAGTATATAAATGATCAGGGTGACGAGAAAAGTTGAAATCCGGTTAACTGTCTTGCTGTCTTGGTATGCCTTAGTACACAAAAAAATCGAGCTCGTAGATGGGCGTAATCGGACCACTGCCACGCCCACAAATCGCCATTAACCGCAAACCTATAAAGTGCCATAGCTAAAAACTAAATTAAGATATAAAACTGTAATTATGTACAGGGGATCACAGTAGCAAGGGGCACCTGTGGATACAATTTTTTTTTAAGTGGGAGTGGCCACGCCTCCTAATATGTTTAATGTGCATATCTTCTACACCACTAAAGCTACAACAACTAAACTCGTCCAACACGAATATTACGAGAACTACCACCGATAGTGTGGAATCAGATGCAAACCCCGCTCACTCCTCAAATAACGGCACTGTTCAGACCTACTAAAAGTCCGATGAATCAATAACTAAATGCTCCAGAAACGTGGAAATTTGCCGACGGGATAGTATGACAAGGCTTTATAGGAGTTGCGGTAAAAATCGGAAGATGGGTGTAGCACCGCCGACTTTTTGGTGAAATCCCGTATCTCGGGACCTGACCAACAGATTTCGATAAAATTCAGAACTCGACATTCTTTTCAGATTTATATGTAAGGTTGTGGAAATGAGCGAAATAGGACAATAACCACGCCTAGGACGATTTTGAATTCCACTTGACTTTTTTACTTTCCTGTACACAAATCAAGAAATAATTAATATAATAGGATTAAACTTTGCACAAATAATGCCTTAAGTAGATGCCACCTTATGACAAAAAATGGTTCAAATGCAACCAAAACCGAATATGTGAACCCCAGTACTTATAGTGGACTTTTGATCGAAAATATCGGTCAATGTGGGAGATATTCAATAGAAATTCAGGCAGAATTCTTTTCATGCATATGTATCCAAAATGGGTGGAATCGGGTCAATACTTCCCTGACCATATACCTATTATAAAGATTTTCGAACATCCTGGTGTCTCTTTAATGCTATCTGATCTGTAACTTTATGGCTTGTTTTTACCCATGCATTTTTATCATTATTTGATGCGCATTGCATGTAAATGCATGGGTATGTTTATGTACATATGTTTGTATGTATGTATATTATTATATAAATAGATATTTATATTTAGTAGAATATCGGTTTTGCTGTTAAAAAAGCATGATCAATGATATTTGAACATATTGCCGAAAGAAAGAAATTATTAATTAAAACAAAAAAAAACTTTAACTTCGGTTGCACCGAAGCTAAATACCCTTCACAGGTGCATTTCTCTTAGTAACTATGTGTTCATTTTGTATGAAAGCTATATGCTATAGTAATTCGTTCTGAACAATTTTTCTGGAGGTTATATTGTTACCTTAAGCAGTAATCCATGCCAAATATCTTGAAGATACCACGTCAAATGCGAATGTTTTCCATACAAATCCTTGATTATGATCGTTCGGTTTGTATAGCAGCTATATGCTATAGTAATCCGATCTGAGCAATTTCTTCTGATATTACATTATTTCTATAAACAACAACTCATACCAAATTTCGTGAAGATATATCGTCAAATGAGGAAGTTTCCCATGCAAGCATTTGATTCCGATCATTCAGTTTGTATGGCAGCTATATGCTATAGTAATCCGATCTGAACAATTTCTTCGGAGATTACATTGTTGTCTTAGAAAATAATCTGTACCAAATTTCGTGAAGATACATTGTCAAATGTGAAAGTTTTCCATACAAGCCCTTGATTCCGATCGTTCAGTTTATATGGCAGCTATATGTTATAATGGTCCGATATCGGCAGTTCCGGCAAATGAGCAGCTTCTTGAGAGAAAATGACGTTTGCAAAATTTCAAAACGATATCTTACAAACTGAGGGACTTCTTCTTCTTCTTAATTGGCGTAGACACCGCTTACGCGATTATAGCCGAGTTAACAACAGCGCGCCAGTCGTTTCTTCGTTTCGCTGCGTAGCGCCAATTGGATATTCCAAGCGCAGCCAGGTCCTTCTGTGGAGTGGAGGTCTTCCTCTTCCTCTGCTTCCCCCGGCGGGTACAGCGTCGAATACTTTCAGAGCTGGAGTGTTTCCGTCCATTCGGACAACATGACCTAGCCAGCGTAACCGCTGTCTTTTAATTCGCTGAACTATGTCAATGTCGTCATATATCTCGTACAGCTCATCTTTCCATCGAATGCGATATTCCCCGTGGCCAATGCGCAAAGGACCATAAATCTTTCGCAGAACTTTTCTCTCGAAAACTCGTTGTTGACATCGTCCAAGCCTCTGCACCATATAGCAGGACGGGAATTATGAGTGACTTATAGAGTTTGGTTTTTGTTTGTCGAGAGAGGACTTTGCTTCTCAATTGAAACTGAGGGACTATTCGTATATATACAGGCAGACGGACAGACAGACGGACATGGCTAAATCGACTCAGCTCGACATACTGATCATTTATATATATACTTTATAGGGTCTCCGACTCTTCCTTCTTCGTGATACAAACTTCGTGACAAACGTCATATACCCTGTTCAGGGTATAAAACTCAGTGGACGGTATATGATATGTATGTATATGATATTTCTTTCCCTTTTCTTATTTGTATATCTTTGTACACTCTTCTGTACTGACTCCGTTCTTTGGTGATGGTTGTACTTGTTTTGTTTGTCGGCGGACATCCCATCCTTTTCTTCATCTTGGCTTTTGGGTTCAGTTCTGCACCTTCTGCTGTCATTCCTACATCGTCACCGGCTTTAATTTCAACGTTTTTATTTGGCTCTTCGTCAGGTAGATCAGAGTCCAATGTTGAATTAGCAATCTTTATAAAATCTTGATTCTGCATTTTTGCAGCTTCAAGAGCTATATTTTTTGACTCCTTTTCATGGTTTGCAAAATGTTTTCTTTTTTTGATAAGATTAAGATTTGGCTCAACTAAAACACCTTTCCGCTTTTTCGGCAATTGTGTTGATTTATGCAAAACTTGAATTTCCTCTTCCTTCTCATACGCATCAGCATCATCTTCCAAAACGTGGTCGACTTCTTTAGCTTCGTGCTCATCTTCAATCGATTTAACCTGGACTTCACTTTCCCACATTTCTTCAAAATGTAAGCCTGCGGGAAGAGATAGAAGACAAGGTACCAATTGAGTTGGGTTTTCCTCAGTTATTGTAGGTTCATGTTTTGTTTCTTCAATTTTATTTTCCTTTCTATCTTCCTCTATTACTTCTGTTGCTTCTTCCTCATCAGAAGATAGAGGGCGTAATCGAACTGTTATAAGCTTTTCGTCTTCAATTTTTTGCACTGCATTAGTTAGTTTCGTCGCAGTTATAGATAATTTGGGTATCATGAACAGAATTCGCTGATTGTTATACTTTTTCTTAAGTAGACTCCATGCAGTTTTATAATTTTTTTACGAAATTTGAAAATGCTGTATTACTCCTGCAGCTTCGCCTTTTAAGCATTGACGAAGACGCAGAATTTTTTCTGTGTTCGGCAGCTGCTCGTTGTCATGTACCATAACTTGGAACACGTTGTAAAAGTTGACCCATTCTTTAATATCGCCATAAAATGTTGGAATTTTTATTTTTTCTAAATCCAAGTTAGGGCGATAAGAAACTTTAGGCTCTTATGTTTTAAATGTTGAAGCTCTTCGTAATATTCGTCATATATTTTTTCGAATATGTCTTCAATTTCTACATTAAAATCCAATTTGCTTTTTAGATTTTGTATGTCAATGAATAAAAAGTCTAAGCCCTTTATTTGATCGTTGTGGATCATTAATTCTATGCTTAGATCTTCCATTTACAATGCTTATCTTTAGTGCATTGATTGCCTCTTCGATTTAATCACAGTGTTATTGTATATATTCTTCTTGAAGTAATCTTCTTCTCCTTTGCCATCTGCTATTAGCTTTTCGTAGTTGGTAACGAATTCTTTTTGGTGCTTTTCAAGAATTTTAATGTTTTCTTCAATTTTTGTTTTCTTTAATGTTTTTCCTAAAACAGTGTTGGACGTGTACAACACTTTTTCGGCTTAATCTGTCTGGGCATCCAGAATTTTTTTTCTGTTTATACCCATTTCAAGAATTTTTTCTCAATACTTCTCCTACTTATTGGTGGACTGCTTGATTTTCTCGAAAGAAATCGTTGGAGGAATTTGATTTGGTCGCCCAGAGTTCCTTGCTGTGCCTCGATTCACAGCCGCTGAATATTTCTTGGATATCAGTTAGATCTCTGCGTTTAGTCTCTGTAAAACGGCTTATGTGATCAGTTTAATGTGTGGGAAATTACACCCGTCTTACATTTATTATTATACTCTCGCAACAAAGTTGCTAAGGAGAGTATTATAGTTTTGTTCACATAACGGTTGTTTGTAAGTCCTAAAACTTAGAGAATCAGATATAGAGTTATAGAGTCCGTGCAAGCTGTAACTTGAGTAAAAATTGAGATATCATGATGAAAATTGGCTCCATAGGAAGGTTAAGTTCGAAGATGGGCAAAATCGGCCCACTGCCACGTCCACAAAATGGCGGAAACCGAAAACCTATAAAGTGTCATAACTAAGCCATAAATAAAGATATTAAAGTGAAATTTGGCACAAAGGATCGCATTAGGGAGGGGCATATTTAGACGCAATTTTTTTGGAAAAGTGGGCGTGGCCCCGCCCCCTACTAAGTTTTTTGTACATATCTCGGAAACTACTATAGCTATGTCAACCAAACTCTACAGAGTCGTTTTCTTCAGACATTTCCATATACAGTTCAAAAATGAAAGAAATCGGATAATATCCACGCTTAACGTTGAAAATCACTGAAAGTGCGTTAACCGACTAACAAAAAACGTCAGAAACACTAAATTTTACGGAAGAAATGGCAGAAGGAAGCTGCACCCAGGCTCTTTTTAAAAATTGAAAATGGGCGTTGCCTCGTCGACTTATGGACCAAAAACCATATCTTAGGAACTACTTCACCGATTTCAATGAAATTCGGTATATAATATTTTCTTAACACCCTGATGACATGTACGAAATATGGGTGAAATCGGTTCACAACCACACCTTCTTCCAATATAACGCTATTTTGAATTCCATCTGATGCCTTCTCTGTATAATATATACATTAGGAACCAATGATGATAACGGAATAAGACTTTACACAAATACGGTATTTGAAAAATATGTAAATGACTGATAATGAAATCTCGATTATCACTTTATCGTGCGAGAGTATAAAATGTTCGGTGACACCCGAACTTAGTCCTTCCTTACTTGTTTTTATTTAGTCAATATGCGGGAATATATACCCGTCGTACAATTTAATTTTGCCTGTATTTATATTAATAACAGGGCTTACTGTATTTTATTTGCCTGTGTTTTTTATAATATTAGGGCTTTTTTAAATTTGACTGAGCTATGTTTTTTTTAGGCTCGATAGGACCAAAAATGTTGATTTGTAAGATCAAACATTGACCTCAAAAAAGAATTTGTCATTCCTTACCACTGGTGGGAGGAAATGAAACGTCTTATATTAAGTAAGAAATCTTTCATTCTAATTTTTATTTGACATTTTCATTGCTTATATACTATTTTAGAAAACTATCTTAAATAACTAAATATATGTGTATGTGTATATGTTTGTATGTATTGCACACTACATGGGGTCCCTGCCAGCCAAGAGCGGTTAAAAAACTAGTGAAACATTGACCTCAAAAAAGAATTAGGCATTCCTTACCACTGGTGGGGGGAAGTGAAACGTCTTATATCAAGTTAGAAATCTTTCATTCTATTTTTTATTTGACATTTTCATTGCTTATATACTATTTTAGAATTTTAAATAACTAAATATATGTGTATGTGTATATGTTTGTATGTATTGCACACTACATGGGGTCCCTGCCAACCACGGCTAACCATTTTTCTCAAATATTTCAATACACTACACATTTTTTCTCTATGCACTAACACCAACGCACATTTTCGGGTTATTATACCCTGAACAGGGTATATTAAATTTGTCCCAGAAGGAAGGGTCGGAGACCCCATAAAGTATATATATAGAGCTGAGTAGATTTAACCATGTCCGTCTGTCTGTCCGTCTGTCTGTCTATATACGAACTAGTCCCTCAGTTTTTAAGATATCGTTAAAAATTTTGCAAATTTTGCATTTTCTCTTCAAGAAGCTGCTAATTTGTCGGAACTGCTGATATCGGACCATTATAACATATAGCTGCCATATAAACTGAACGATCGGAATCAAGGGCATGTATGGAAAACTTTCACATTTGACAATGTATCTTCACGAAATTTGGTATAGATTATTTTCTAAGACAACAATGTAATCTTCGAAGAATATGTTCAGATCGGATTACTATAGCATATAGCTGCCATACAAACTGAATGATCGGAATCAAATTGCTCAGATCGGATTACTATAGCATATAGCTGCTATACAAACCGAACGATCGGAATCAAGGGCTTGTATGGAAAACTTTCGCATTTGACGTGGTATCTTCAAGAAATTTTGCATGGATTACTGCTTAAGGTAACAATATAATCTCCAAAAAATTGTTCAGAACGAATTACTATAGCATATAGCTTCCATACAAACTGAACACATAGTTATTAAGAGAAATGCGCCTGTGAAGGGTATTTAGCTTCGGTGCAACCGAAGTTAACGCTGTTTCTTGTTTTTGGTTTACCTAAATGCGATGAAAAAAGTTTCTTTCATTTCTTAATTTATTTGAATGAGTGCGAAGGAGAAAACATAATTGTCAATAGTGTCAAAAGAAAACCCCATAAAAGGTAATAAAAAAACGATTTAAAGACGCATGTCATTCGTGATCGTACCATCGTAAAGGAGGCTCGTACAACAAGAAGGTAAGTGAATGATTTGTATGTAATTTTTTTTAAATAATTTGCAAATAATTACTTTATTTGTTTTTATAGCATTGGAAATCAGAACTGAATTGAAAATAGCAGCAGCAGCAATATCATCAGAAGCAGCAAATATAAATTGTTGTTAAGTATGTGAAAATAAGTGCGTGTTGTTTTAAATTGGACTGCGCACTCCATTATAATACGTAAAAATACATAAATACATATATACAAGTATGTACATATGTAATTTATGCCTTTAAGGCGGCCAGCACAATCCACTATAATATGTGAACACAAATGTTTGTTTTATATTTTAAATGATAAAATAATATTTATCTTTTCTTTCAGATGTTATTATTATTCAAATGAAAGGAAAAACTACCAATGCATTATTATTTGCCGCTGAATCGCAACTTTTTCTGCTGCTTTTTCGACGCATAGTATTGCGGTATTATGACAAAATTGCCACTCATACCTTCTGTTTAGTGCTAACTATAGTTCTTTTGTATAAAGAATATACAAAAGTGGATCTAAAATACTTTCCTGCGGTACACCTGTTTCAAATTCTTTTAATTTATTCCTTTATTTTACTGAAAAAAATCTGGAGATGGTATACAAGGTGTGTTCCAAAGTAAACAGGACTTTAAAGAAATCAGAACAAATGATTTTTTCGGCAAAATCAATTTATTTTTTTCAAAACAGTCTCCTTCTGCTTCAATACAGCTTTTTTGCACTGTCCAAAAGCATGTCGAACGAGTATTTTAGCTCGTTGGAATCGTTGAAACCACTCGTGCACTCTGCTACGGGAAAGGCAATCATCGCCATAAATTTGTTGCATCAATTGGAACGTTTCGGTTAAAGTTTTACCACTTTTGAAAAAAAAATTAATGTTGGCTCTTTGTTCAAAGCCCATTTTCGCACCGATAACACAAATATACTGAGATAGATGGCGCCACCAGGGGGCGCTAGATTCAAAAATTCCTGTTTACTTTGGAACACTCCTTATACAAGTATATAGAAGTAGAATGACATAAACGGAAGGAGAGCGCATATTACGAATTCAACAAATGCGTGACACAATATCTTTACGGTTAGCTACCAAGACTCAGTTACGAAAAATCGTCGCTGTTCAGTATAGGTTGTAAATACATATTTATATCGAATAATTGTGTATCCTTTACGGCGGACCTGTGGTGTTGCGATTTTTTCCACTTTTAATTGTGTTTGGACTTTGGGTGTTGCATCACTGAATACTGTTGCAATTATATTATTACCGCACATTAAATTTCAAGTATTGTTTGTGAAAAAAAACACACTGAATTGGAAATAACCTTCGGTATCGTTCGTTTTTTTGATGAGTTAGAAATTTTTAGATTAATTTCAAGTGCATTATGTGTTAGTAATTTTTTTTTTTAAATTATTGCTAAACATTCATTCAATTAAATAATTGTTTCGAAAGTGTAGTCCGTAGTTGATTATAATGTTATTAATAATTCAATTCCTTTGAGTTCAAATGTGATTTGATCGAAACCGCGCTTATTTTCATCCCTTTCTTATTGGTTCTATGAACTTGGTTTATAGGCATTGTTAAGCTAACATTTTGCTTCAGAGTCTACAATGCGTGAAACAAATTACTTCATTAAATGTTGCCATAAGAATAAAGTCCATCTTCGATTTTTAACACAAACAATATTTTTTTTGGGGTTTCTGTTATCATGCTTGAATTCTGATTCTAGACATTGAAAAACACTTAAATATTAATCTTTAGTTCTTTAAGTTTGCTTTGGGCTGATCTACATCGACAAGTTTATTTGGGGTTTAATACGAGAGAACTCATATGAGCATAAAAGAAATACAAAAAATATTCACTTTTAGACAGTAATTTCTTGTTATTTTACATTTATATATTATTGTTTATCACACATCTTGAATAAAAACGACTCTTGTATCTAAAAAAAAGTTTTCTAATTATAATCTATAGTGAAATTGTAAAAAAAATATAAAAATCATAGAAAAATTGCTCTAATTTCTACGAAAGCAAACTTTAACCGGAAAAAAAAATTTTCCTTATTTTTGTCATAGGAGAAACTAAAATTTAACATGTGGATGTCAGACCCAAAAATCGTGTTGACCGGTGTTATATGACGGTTTCACATCAAATGATAGAAATAAAAAGAAAAAGTCCACAAATTATTTCGACAGTATTCGAAGCTGCGATTCGAAAACTCACAAATATTTCGTAAACAGTTTGAAGAAGAGTTTATCATTCCAAAATTCCTTTTTTTTAATTTATTTTTGTAAATTATTTTATTTAATTACAACTATTACATTTGTTCACATTTTGTTAAAATTTGTCAATAAAAATTAAATATGTAGTATATTTTAACATGTTAATAAGTTGTCTAATGTCGACCTTATTATTAAAAAAATGCACATAAATTATAAATCTTATCATTTAAAATCCGATATTTTTATACTCTTGCAATCTGTTGCTACAGAGTATAATAGTTTTGTTGACCTAGCGGTTCAACGTATCGCCTAAAGCTAAGCAAGATAGATGTAAGGTTATATCACATACATATATACAAGTATATATAAATGATCAAGGCTGACGAGAAAAGTTGAAATCCGAAGGACTGTCTGTCTGTTCATCCGTTCATTGTTAATTTGTTAATTGAGTAAAAATGTAGATATATTAATGAAACTTGTGGCCTCGCCCTCTAATATGTTTAATGTATATTTCTCCTAAACTACTAAAGCTACAACAAGCAAAGACGTTGAGCACAAAGATAAGCCCGCTCCCTCCCCATAAAAGTATAACGGTATTGTTCAAATCAATAACTTATTACGCCTGACACATTAAATTTTACCTCCGAGATAGTATGAGAGCACATAAAGTACACTTTTAATTTGTAAATCAAATAGTATTGAATTTTTTAATAAAGGATTGTGATACCCTTATGTATTTGCACTAACCCGATACGATGAAGCAGTTTTTTTAGCTGGCATATATGTATTTTTTCTCATTCGGCCAAAATTTCATGATTTAGTTAAGGTTAAGGTTTTCATATTGCTTGAAAGATGCCTATATTTTGCCGGAAAGAATTCCCCACAGACCCTCGATCGGATTCAAATATGGAATTAAATAACACCTTTTCTTTTGGTCGTTTTCCATGAAATTAATATAGATTTCTGCAATCATTATGCTTGGCACAAAGCATATTCTGGACTTGTCTTTTGATGAATATGCTGCCCATAACATGAGTGATCAATCATCATGAACACATTTATGGCAAATTCCTTCAATATTTACGAGGACTATCTGGTCCATACAAAGTAAATTTCTTTCCATCACTACAATTCTTCGTTCCAAAATTTATATTTTTCACAAAATGCATATTGCATTTTTATTTAGTTGTTTTAAGCATTGCTTTGGTACTCGAGTATCGAGTATGTTGATTTCTGAAAATTGGTTATTGTCTTCGTTTGCCTATTTAAAAAAAAAAAAACTATTTAGACAACTTTGATGCCAGATTGACTTATCCCTTTAACCAACCCACGTTCCTCATCGTTAATTCAGTTCCATGTGGCATTTCAGAAATGAAAAAAATGTAATTTATTTTTGTTGTCTCAAACCATTATTCAAGTATGTTTTGCTGATATGTTTACTTGATACTAGTCAGAACACAAATATCCGTAGTTCATTTCGCAAATATAATTATTTTATACTTAAGTTGCGACTTACTTCATTAGAATGAACGGACGGAATAGACATTTTAGCAAAAGTTCTATAGCTATTTTGATGAATATTGTTTTGCATACTTAAATATGACCAGCAAACTTTCACAAAGAGCTCGAGTCATGAAACTATGCTCGGTATTAGAGACACCTGAAGCGGCAGTGGTCCACACAAACGCCTGATGAAGCAATTTTCCGACGCCGAGATAATGCCCAGTTTATGGCTAAAATGCGTACTTCAGAGACAGTAGATGCGACAGATGCTCGACGAGTCGCAGTCGTTCATCGTCAATCATAGCGTCGGCAAATATTTATCAAAAATTCGTGGGGCTTTTTTAAAAAATTTGAGCTTGAATATGATGCGGCGGTAACCACAGGCTCAATAAAATTGCAGTATGGAAAATGGAATGAGGAAAGTACGGGAATGTGTTGCTTTGGGGGAACACTTAAAACCATTATTTACAAGCGCAACTGATGAAAGACGACAGTTTCTAAAATGTGTAAAAAATATAATTCAGCGTATACTATCACATGACGTCATGGGCGGCGAACAGAATTTTCGCTAAGCCTGGATTTTCACAGTATAAGGCAAAGTACATTATGTACAAAATAGGATCACCACCACGTAATGAAGACGGGGAGACTGACAGAGGGTACCAAATCATTCAAGACGAAAAGCGAGAAACTGTTATTAAAACTCATCAGGTTCTGCACAATATACCATCTTGATCCATGCGTTTAAGTCAGCCTTACAGATATGTCCAATGATAGTTGCAAGGTAACACAGAGCGCGTACTTAACGAGCAGCATTCGGGCCGCAACAATACATCGGTGCCGTCGAGATGCGGGCGCTGATCCCACAACAATTCTCTCACAAGGATTACAGACACTCAAGTAAAAGTACAAATTTACAAACCATTTTAGTTCTTTCAGTCAACCCCACTGATGAACGATCTGTACAATAATATGAGTACATATACATTATTATCTCTGGTGGCGCACAATAATAGACTGACACATCATCTAGTGATAACTATTTCATTCTGCTTTTATTTTAACATTTTCATCGATTATGGCTTATGTATTATTTTAGAATTTATCTTATCTACTTAAATATGTGTAGGAGGTGTGTTCAAAAAGTATAGCGAATTTTGTGTTTTTTCAAAAATTATTTATTTATTCATGAATATCTATTTTGTCCCCTTCAAAGTAATCCCTTGTGCCAACGGTAATCCCTTGTGCCAACGGTTTTTCCAATCTTCGAAGCACTTCAAAAAATCATTTTTTTTTTGTCTTCTTCAGCTCCTCCTTCGATTCCGTCTTTATCTCGTCAAGAGAAGCGTAACGTCGTCCTTTCATGGGCCTCTTCAGTTTAGGGAACAAGAAAAAGTCACAGGGGGCCAGATCTGGGGAATACCGTGGCTGCGGCATCATTAGTGTGTGGTTTTTGGCCAAAAAGTCACGCACAAGCAACGATGTGTGAGCAGGGGCGTTATCGTTGTGCAAAAGCCAATTTTTGTTCTTCCACAAATCCGGACGTTTCTGGCGAATTGCTTCGCGCAAATTGCGCATAACTTGCAGGTAATATTCCTTATTGACCATTCTTCCCTGTGGCAAGAACTCATGATGCACCATGCCCCTGCAATCGAAGAAAACTGTCAGCAAAACTTTCGCTATACTCTTTGAACACACCTCGTATATGTATATTGTGTTGTCATGCCATATGAGTTAATTGTTTATAAGTGTACAACAATAAATGTGTCATATCTTCATCTTAATTGGCGTAGACACCGCTTATGCGATTATAGCCGAGTTAAAAACAGCACGCCAGTCGTTTCTTCTTTTCGCTACGTAGCGCCAATTGGATATTCCAAGCGAAGCCAGGTCCTTCTTCACTTAGTTCTTCCAACGGAGTGGAGGCCTTCCTCTTCCTCTGCTTCTCCCGGCGGGTACTGCGTCGAATACTTTCAGAGCTGGAGTGTTTTCGTCCATCCGTCTGTCTTTTAATTCGCTGAACTATGTCAATGTCGTCGTATGTCTCGTACAGCTCATCGTTCCATCGAATGCGATATTCGCCGTGGCCAATGCGCAAAGGACCATAAATCTTTCCCAGAACTTTTCTCTCGAAAACTCTCAACGTCGACACATCAGTTGATGTCATCGCCCAAGCCTCTGCACCGTATAGCAGGACGGGAATTATGAGCGACTTATAGAGTTTGGTTTTTGTTCGTCGAGAGAGGACTTTATTTTCAATTACTCAGTCCGAAGTAGCACCTGTTGGCAAGAGCAATCTTGCGTTGGATTTCCAGGCTGACATTGTTGGTGGTGTTTATGCTGGTTCCCAAATATATCGATTAAGTTCTGCAGCTCGAACTATTTTCTCCAGCAGCAGATTGAAGAAGTCGCACGATAGAGAGTCGCCTTTTCTGAAACCTCGTTTGGTATCGAACGGCTCGGAGAAGTCCTTCCCGATCCTGACGGAGCTTTCAGTGTTGCTCAACGTCAGGTTACGCAGCCGTATTAGTTTTGCGGGGATACCAAATTCAGACATCGCAGCATAAAGGCAGCTCCTTTTCGTGCTGCCGAAAGCAGTTTTGAAATCGACGAAAAGGTGGTGTGTGTCGATTCTCCTTTCACGGGTCTTTTCCAAGATTTGGTGCATGGTGAATATCTGGTCGGTTGTTGATTTGCCAGGTCTAAAGCCACACTTACAAGGTCCAATAATTTTGTTGACAGTGGGCTTTAATCCTTCACACAACACGTTCGATAAAACCTTAAACGCGATGTTGAGGAGGCTTATCCCACGGTAGTTGGCGCAGATTGTGAGGTCTTCCTTTTTGACGATTGGGCAGAGCACACTTAAACTCCAATCGTTGGGCATGCTTTCGGTCGACCATACTTTACAAAGAAGCTGATGCATGCTCCTTATCAGTTCTTCGCCGTCGTGTTTGAATAACTCGGCCGGTAATCCATCGGCCCCCGGCGCTTTGTTGTTTTTCAGACGGGCAATTGCTATTCGGACTTTTTCATGGTCGAGCAATGGAACGTCTGCTCCATCGTCATCGATTGGGGAATCGGGTCCGCCTTCTCCTGGCGTTGTACTTTCACTGCTATTCAGCAGGCTGGAGAAGTGTTCCCTCCATAATTTAACTATGCTCTGGGCATCGGTCAATAAATCACCTTTGGAAGTTCTACAAGAGTGTGCTCCGGTCTTGAAACCTTATGTACGCCGCCGCATTTTTCGTAGAATTTTCGAGCATTGCCCCTGTTGGCCAGCTTATCAAGCTTTTCGTACTCACGCATTTCGGCCTCCTGTTTTCTCTTCGCTGCGACACAGCACTCCTCGTCGTACCAGCTGTTCTTTTGCATTTTCCGAAAACCAATGGTTTCGGAAGCAGCTGTACGTAAGGAGTTTGAAATGCCGTCCCACAGTTCCCTTATTCCGAGTTGTTGACGAGTGTTCTCAGAGAGCAGGAGTGCAAGCCGAGTAGAACATCGTTGGGCTGTCTGTTTTGATTACAGATTCTCGACGTCGAACCTTCCTTGTGTTTGTTGACGTGCGCTTTCTGCTAAGGCGGGTGCGAGTCATGGCTGCAACAGGATAGTGATCCGAGTCGATGTTAGCACCTCGGAGCGTACGCACGTCTAGAACACTGGAGACGTGTCTTCCGTCTATCACGACATGATCGATCTAGTTCTTGGCTTTACGATCCGGAGACAGCCTTGGTGTATTTTCTTGTGCTGGACTGTAGTACCACAGATAACCATTTTTCGGGCCCTGGCGAAGTCGACCAGCCTCAACCCATTTGGGGATGTTTCGTCGTGGAGGCTGAATTTACCGACCGTAGTGCCAAATATACCTTCTTTGCCCACCCTGGCGTTAAAGTCGCCAAGCACGATTTTGACATCGTGGCGGGGGCAGTCTTCATAGGCGCGCTCCAAGCGCTCATAGAAGGCATCGGGGCGTGGGCGCAAATCAGCGATATGTTGAAGGACCTCGATTTGATGCGGATTGTGGCTAGACGTTCATTCACCGGAGTGAATGATAGGACTCGGGATGAAGTCTCTCTCCCACCACAAATCCCACACCAAACTTGCGCTCCTTTATATGGCCACTGTAATAAATGCCACAAGGACCTACTCGGCTCAGTCCCTGTCCCGTCAATTGCATTTCTTGGACGGCGGTGATGTCAGCCTTCATTTTCACGAGGACGTCAACCGGCTGGGCAGCGGCACCTTCCGCCGACCAGACACTCCTGGCGCCTGCCCTAATATCGTAGTCCTTATTTCGTTTGCCATGGTCGTCATCAAAAGGGGGGGTCTCTCATCCGAGGCTGTCGTTTAGATTTCATTGGTATAATTTTTTACGAGGGGATGTTTCGCCTTCTCACGTTAGTTCGCCTTCGAACGGATGTTCTTAGGCTTCCCAGAGGATTCTTGGTCAAAGACCGGAAGTCGTGAGCTGCTTGAGCCGTGTGTAAAAGAATCGTTTCTGGCCACTCCCAAGTGAATGGCGATCAGAGAACTTTCCTCACTTGCGTGAACTTCTACACATGACTCCAACCTCATGTGTCATATACATAAATTAAATTTTACATCACAGATGGAACAAAACGGCTTCTGAGGATCCAGTTTCAAAATTGGACGACGAGCGGGATATTTCACCAATTTCAATAATTGAACGAAACCACACCAGCAGTCATAGACGGAAAAATAACACACTTTGAGCATGCAATAAAACCAAGTTTGTTTTATAATAATTGAGCAATTTACAACCTGTCGTAAAGCATCGTAAAATCGTAAAATTATAAAAAAACAAGTGTAAAAATTTATAATTTTACGATTTTACGATGCTTTACGATAGGTTGTGAATTGAACAAATATAAACAAAAAACGTATTGAAAATTTTCATTGGTTTTTAAAACAAATGATTGCGTTTCTTATTTGGTATTTTGGTCTGGAGATATAAGTAGCGTAGTAGACGGCTTCTGCGGAATTTAACAAAATGTATTACAAGTGTTTTAAGTGTTATTGCTTTTGAACTGTCACTACGTCAATACTTTTTAGTATGTTCACAATTTTTTCAAAATTGCTCGGCATTTGGCACCTGTTTTTTAACCTTAAAACGTCAATACTTTCTGCAGTGAGCCAACTCTTCGCAGTTTAAGCTGTGTGCTTTGGACAATTGTCATGCTTAAAAATCCAAATCACATGCATCGATGCGAACGCTAATGGTTCCATAGTATATTTGAGAATGTTGAGGTATAAAAATTGGTTCAATCTACCATGTATCATTACCAACGCTGTACTAGGAACATGCCCCCCTCGCGACAACTGCCATGCGGTGTATCCTGGGCGACAAACGAATGGTTCCCCATCGTATCCAATATGATTTACCTTTGTTTCATCGCTCTAAAATACTCCTTTCAAAATTTGACGTCCTTTTCTAAATACTTGTATGCTTTTGCAAAGTTCGCCCCTGCTCTTATGTTCTTTTGGACACCAATGGTTTTTCTACTTATTCGTCCAAGCAACTGAGCATCATTGGGATGACTTTGTACAAGACGATTGGACACGCTAAACCCAAATTTCTCATTTATTTCAGCCACAATCTCTAGGGAAAATTTAAAAGGATTAGCCTTTCTTTTTCTGATGATGGTTATATCAGCATGTTCCGTTGTTTTACGTGCAGGAGCCTAACATTTTCTTTATTTTTCAGCAAATCAGGATCCCTTTTAACAAAATTTATGGCCTTATATACTACTTTTCTGGAAAAATTCGTAATTTTCGCATTTTGGGTTTGATTTTTCTCATTTCTCTGTAAATAAATCATTTTCTTTTTTCATGGAGCACCATGCAAATTTCTACCTATTCTTTAAATATTTTTTCCTTCACTGCCAATTAGTAACAAATATTGATGCAAATAATAGAATGTGTGCTGTTCCTTTGTTCAATCAAATATCGTTAGAATACGAATGAAAAGAGTTACAAAAACAGTAACCATGACAACGGCATAAGCTTACCGTTATAAATTATGGATGTAAACACATATAGTACATTTTTTCTGTTTCACTGTCATAGGCATCGTTTACGCATTAATAGCAGAGTTAACAACTGCGCGCCAGTCATTTCTTTTTTTCGCTATTTGGCGCCAATTCGAGATGCATTCTCCACTTGATCTCTCTAAAGTAGTGTAGATTTTTCTCTTCCTTTTCTTCCCCCGGCATGTACTGACTCAAAAACCTTCAAAGCTGCAGTGTTCTCTTACATCCGGACAACATGACCTAGCCAGCGCAGCCGGTGTCTCTTGATTCGCTGAACTACACGTAGTACAAAGTGCGTTCCAAAGTAAACAATCTTGCGCCCCCTGGTGGCACCATCTATGTAAATGTCGACCGGTGCGTTAGAATCTGCTATCTTTATCGATTGTCAGTGAGAATTTCATTGATTTCTTAGTGTAGTTTTTGCGTTTTAAGTGTCAGTATGTTTGTGTTATCGGTGCGAAAATGACCTTTGAACAAAGAGACAACATTAAATTTTGTTTTGAAATTGGTAAAACTTTGCTCATGAAAGAAAAGCGTTATGCAGACGTAGAAGCCATTCAAACGGCTTGCACCGGCATACTGCCGGTCATAACGGCCGACGAGCTAAAACACTCGTTCGGCATGCTTTTGCACCGTGCAAAAAGGTGTATTGAAGCAGAAGGAAATTATTTTGAGTAAAATAAATTGATTTTGCTGAAAAAACCATTTGTTCCGTTTTTTCCTGCCTACTTTGGAACGAACCTTGTATGTCAATGTCACCGTATATCTTGTCATCGTTCCATCGACTGCGGTACGTACTCGCAGTTGCCAATGCGCAAAGAACCATAAATATTCGTCAAACCTTTCTATGAAACACTTCTACAGCCCACTTATCAGATAATGCCATTGTCCATGCTAATACACTATACATATAGCTGGACGAGAATGATGAGGAAAATGTTTGCAAAATGTATCTGCATTGGATTTTAAGGCTGATATTGTTATCGGCGTTGATGCTGGTTCCACGGCAGTCACACGTCTAAACCACTGGGTACGTGTTTTGCGTCTATCACAGCATTATCGGTCTGGTTGGTGGCTTTTCGATCCGGAGACAGTCAGGTAGCTTGATGAATTTTCAAATGCTGGAATCTAGTACTACAGGTAACCATATTTCGGTCCCCAGCGAAGTCTTAACTCATTTGAAGATGTTACATCGTGGAGGCTGAATTTTCCGACCGTTTTGCCAAAGATACATCCACCGGGGTAAATGCCAGTACTCGACGACGTAGTCTCTTTCCCACCACGAATCCCACACCAAACTTGCGCTCCTTTATATGGTCACTGTAGTAAATGCCTCAAGGACTTACTCGCCTCAGTCCTTGTCCCGTCCATCGCATTTCGTGGACGGCGGTGATGTCAGCCTCTATTTTCACGTGGACATCAACCAGTTGTGCAGCGACATCTTCCCAAATAAGAGACCGGTGCAATCCAGGTGCATACCCTCAAATCATTATCCTTAACACGTTTTACGAGGCCGTTGTTTCTTTTTCCTTTGTAGGGTTTTTTACGTGGCGGGAACCAAACCCAGCGTACAACCGTAGGGAGGGGGATGTTTAGCTTTCTAACTTTATTTTGCCTTCAACGGATGTTACTTGGTTTAAGACCGGAAGTCGTGAACTGCTTAAGCCATACGCAAGAGTATCGTTTCTGTCTACTCCCAAGTGAATGGCAATCAGAGAACTTTCCTCAATTGCGTGAACTTCTACACATGACTCCATTCTTTCAAAAATTTACATTTGTTTAGTAGCCAATAATTAAATACGCCAGAGACATTAAATTTTATCTCAAAAATGGTGTGAAAGAGCTTTAAAAGACCAGGCATCAAAATAGGACAATGATCGTAGCACCGCCCACCCTTGGGTAAAAGCACATCTCTCGGGTCATTCTCTACCGATTTCACCTAAACTCGGCACATAATATTCCTGTGGAAAAAATGCTTTTGAAGTATTTCACCTCATGATCAACAAGTGTTAAGCCCCTAGGTGCCGAATATGTTGAGACCAGTGCTTAGAGTTGATATTGATTGAAAATATCGGTCAGTTTGCGAGTTTAGTTTGGGGAGAATCTTTTCCTGTTAGTAATATGTATGTGGGTTACAGTTGGGTTGAATCCCCCATATACCCAATATAAAGATTTTTGAACTTCCGGATGCATATTTGGAGATAAAATGGATAAAATCTGGAAAAAATTTGCATTTTTAAATTCTAGTTATGTTTCGAATGGAATGTCGGAATCAATTGAATATCAAGTAATTAATTTTGACAGGTGAATCATAAAGTACTTAAGATAGGGCTATTTGCGGAATAACACACCTGGCAAATGGTTTCAACGTCTTTCCAAAATCACACGTAGATTCTCTGAGTTCGATTAACAAATCCATGAAGATGAAAATGTGCTTCATCGATTAGCATGATTGTGCTCGATTTTGCAGCCACCAAGCTTTCATTGTTTTTGAAATATTGTTCAACAGTGAAGTCAAGTTGTTCAGACGTGTACCGCTTCACTTTTACCAGGTCTAAACTGACAGTTGTTGATTTTTTCTTTTATGGTTATTTATATTTAAATCGTTCATTTTAGAACATCCTGTATAACAATTAGATGCAACGTTGCCATCGTGAGATTTTTCTAAGATAAATACATATACATACATATGTTCTGCAAAGTCGTAAAAAATTATTTTGTTCCAAAATCAGTAGTATTCGCAGAGCATGCTATTTATGCTTATTAGGACATTTTTTACATCTTGCGTTACATTTAAAAATGGGTCAATAACTGTTTTGAAAATGCAATATACCCGTCAAGTATTTTTGCAGTCTATGCAGTTCAAAAACAAACCATCAAATATTTCCTCTTTAGTATTAATGTATAAAAATATGTATCTAATTTTCACAATCATCTCCTACCGTTTTTTCACAGATAATCAAAGATATCAAATTGATAAATACTTAGCATAATTTAGGTTTCTATCCTCACATACTTGTATGACGACTATGAATACTTCCGAACTTTGGTTGACTTTAAATCATATGCGTAAGAATAAGTCAGTGTGTAAAGTGTCTTAACGAAATGATTTTCTCAATTAGAACTTTTATATAGTCTCATAAAGGAAGAAGTTATAACGCACCGAAAACAAAGCGTTAAGGATTGTGATTGCGTAAACATATTTTTGTATTTTTTCAAACAAGTGTAAAAATTTATGATTTTGCGATACGTTATGACAAATTGTGAGTCCCCTACAGCATTTTAATTCTTGGTTATTTTTAAGCAGTGCATTTTGGTTAAGCAAATAAATACTTTAATAAAAAAATTGGTTCCTTCGTTGTTTAAATGAGTTAAGCATCCACCCCCTCTACTCGGTAAAACTGGCGCATCCTAATGCTTCATTGCAATTCACCACAGCTGATGACACTACTACAGCACCTACTACTCAACACATCTGTACGCCAACCCACTCAACAAAAAGGATGGGCAACAGGACAGCAGATTCATTCGTTCTAAACAATTCGACAGTTCAATTCGTCACACAATCATCGCACATCATAATTCGTATACATATTCGCTATCAACATTCGTCAGCTACCTCCGTTTCTCTTATAAAAGTATTTTCGATCATACGCGGCGCTACGTAAATACTTCCTGCGATCCCTCATCGGTCCGGTGTGCTACTTACATCCACCCCGCTCCGGGCACCTACATGCATTCGTCGCCCACATATAATTTATAATTTTTTATAAGAATTTAATTACAATAATAATGATTGTGAACACATTAAATTACATTAAATGATTGTAAATTTTAACCTGTGTGAATTTTTTATTGCATGATTGTTAAAGTGATTAATACTTTTGGGTGCAAATTTGGGCAGCAGAGTACCTATGGTCCTTCGAGCCTTACCGAAAGGCACCTTCGGATTTTTATAAGGCATTTTATATTTAAATAAATTAAAAATAAATTGGGGTGACAGAAAACAAAAGAAAGTTCGACAAGAAAGTGCAGTGACATCAAGTGCAGAAGCGAACAAAATACAACGCAGTGACCCCCCCAGCAAAATCTGCGTGACCGAAACTCCAACACATTTACACAATTTTTACATGTCACTAACATACCCTCACAATTCTGTCAAGTGAGTAAGAGATCAATCAATTGTGTCTTTTGCTTGTTTTATATTACACGCTCTTCACACAGATGTTAAGAAAAATAAAACAAAAGAAGACAAACTGATTTTTTAGCTGTCATTGCTTATTGAAAACAATGGATGTGAAAGCGTACGGCATGATACCGTGAATTTGACGTTTGCTTGTTCGTTGCGACTAATTGAATTCAAAGAAAAACGATTTTTTTTATGAACGAGTCGCGATAAGAAGTTTTCATTTTCTGGAATTAAATAAATTTGTTTGTTATAATATATGTATATAATATTTGATTAAAGAATTTTTAAGTGGTTACTACAAACGTGTGTGAGAAAAGGGTAAGTAGTAAACACAACAATTAAAACGAAAAAAAATACATTCAATACTTATATGAGCCGAGAAAAAAAGGCTTTTAATCTTAGTGCGTCTCAGTTTATGAACTTTTCTGAAAAAGATATAAATTTTGAATTTGATCCTATTGTGGAGGGGTGCAGTTTAGAAAGCTTGATTTTTCGCTAAGCAGCGATAGCGATATTAGTGATAGTGATAGTTTAAATTTAAAAATGATAGAAAATAATATATTTAGCTTAGAATTAAAAGCATGGGCTTTAAGAAATAGGGTATCCCACAATACATTGAGCGATCTGTTGCAAACACTGCGAAAAATAGGTTGCACTGATTTACTTTAACGGCTAAAAGTCTCCTAGTTACCAGCCGAAAAAAGGTAAATATTCAAACGATTCCATTTTTTATATAGAGGAATTCAAAATTATTTTAAGAATAATTTATTTCCTCAACTGGAAAATACGAATACCATTTTGCTTGATGTGGGAATAGATGGCCTTAAATTATTCAAAAATTCAAATAAGGTATTGTGGCCTATTTTAGCGTCCATATTTGATTTTCCAAACGTATTGCCGTTTACAATTGCGTGCTTTTCTGGAACAGAAAAACCTTGGAACATCAATGATTTTTTGAAAGAATTTTGCGAAGAGGTAAATTATTTAAAAAAAAATGGCCTTCAAGTTAGTGTTTATCCTATAAAGAAAAAATTTGATATTCGTTTATTTTGCTGCGATGCTCCTGCTAGAGCTTTTGTTACAGGTGTGCAATCGCACACTGGAAAAAGTAGCTGTTCTAAATGTGATCAAATTGGTGACTACAAAGAACGGAGAGTTTGTTTTTCAAAACAAATAAAAAATTTAAGGACTGACCTGTCTTTTAAAAATAGAAATGACAGATCACATCACATCACTCCTTTTAAATTTAGAGAAAGCATTTTAGAGTCCGGAAATTTCAAAATGGTTTCCCAATTTCCTTTAGACCCAATGCACCTCGTAGATCTTGGTGTATGTAAAAAGTTGCTTCAATTGTTGATAAAAAAAGGCAATATAAACGTAAGCAAAATTAACGAAAAAATAACATTTCTCTTCAATTTAGTTCCTTCAGAGTTCGGCCGAATATGTAGAAGTTTAGATGAAATCAATATTTGGAAAGCGACAGAGTTTAGGCAGTTCTTATTGTATATTTGTTCTAAAAGATTGCGTTAGTGGAACCATTACTACCATTTCCTCTTATTGCACGCAGGTATAAGGCTGCTATCATGCAAGAAGTCATATAGCACTGAAGCCAACGTTGCCCAACAAATCTTGGAAGAATTCGTTAATTTGATTGGAAATATATACGGAGACCATTTAGTTAGTTACAACATACATGGTTTACTCCATTTAACTGAATGTACTAAGCTATATGGGCCTCTAGATAACTTTTCCGCTTATAAGCCCAATAAAATCCTGCAGAAATTACATTTAAGGCTTGAAGAAAGAAATAGTGCAGATTTTAGTTGCAATAAAATTTCTAAAATTAATTCATTTAATACAGATTATAAAAAAGAAAAAGACTCTTATTGTTTAAGTCAAAAATTAGGCCCCATAAAAGTAATAGGGATGACAGACGTGTCTGGTAGTGCTATAGTATCGGCGCATTGTTTCTTGGGTGTTGAAAGCTAAAAGGCTAGAACCATTGGAATCGTAGTAATTAAAAAAAAACAAAGACGAACACTTGCGAAAGCGAAAAAGATATCTGTCCAGATGGTCAGAGACTGAGGTTTAGCCATTTTGTTGGCAAATAAATTAGATCCACAATTGTTTAAAATCGAAAAAGATGATATAGTTTAAAAATATTTTTCTATTCCACACGAGGGCAGGTTTCTTCTCATACCAATTTTATATCATCTATTTCATGAATTTTCAAATTAGTACTATTTAAAGTAATTGTGGTATTTTCCGAATGTATTTTATTTCATGATATGAATTATTTAAAAGAATTTAGATTCTGCCAATGTTTTATTTTACGAACAGATGGATTCACCAGCCCTCTTTGATGCAATTGATTTTGAAGAATTCCCAACAACGTCTTCGACTCCTGTAAAAGGTATGTACATGTAAATTTGTCGTTTTAGTTTTCACTTTATTTGTACACATTTGTTAATGTAGAACAACTGACATTGAAGCGCAAAAAATTTGATAGTTCTGGTTGCTACAACTCAGAGGCAAAACGAAATGAAAACAATTTGGCTGTGGATGGAAATGGTAATCCAATACTTTTCTAAAATGCATTGTTCTCTATTATGTTTATAACTTTTTTCAGAAGTTTTTAAAATGTTAAAAACTATTTCTGCACAATTAGAAGTATTGACGACAAGAGTATCCAATATGGAGAAAAAGATGGACAGCTATATGAAAGAAAATGTAAGTTTATATTGTTCTATAAGTATTCATCAATATAGAGAACGTATTGTTTTGTTATTGTATCCTCTAACTGCATACATACATATCTCTTTTCAGATAATTCATAAAAGCGAAGAAATGGCCCAACAAAAAACTGTGCGCGAATGTAAGGTTTTAATTAGAAAAATTCACCATTCAGTATGCCGACTGACTGGTGAAGAAATAGATAGTATGCAAACCGAAGTTGCCTCCACGCTACCAATAACAACGATAGCTGCAGCATTGGAAATGGACGAGAAACTGAAATGCGAGGAATTTGCTACTGCAACGGTTAGTAATGTATATATTTTTTTCAATAAATATTATTTAAAATTTTGCTAAATATTTTCAATTTACAGAAACAGCTTATTTTAAAAACAAAGGGAAATTCAGATAATTTTCATGATGTGCTGAGACATACATATATACACTGACGAATTTTTGTTTTTGTGTAACTGGGACGATAGAGGAGGGAAACAACCCCTATCGAAATTTCTACTGGCATCTAACATATTATATGGTAAATTTAATATATACATATTTAGTTAAGAGGATGTGTTTTAATTTGTCTCTTCATTATAATTTATTAGATTCTTTCGTTACTTGTGGACTGGCGAATTTCGAAAAACAAATTCGGAAGTCCATCGAAATGAGCCACCATAGGTACAAACAAAAGAAATACAGGAAGCAAAAAGCTGTGGAGGAATCGAACGAATCCAAATAGATAATAATTTTAAAAAAATGTAGTAGGATTTAAGAATGTATAAACAAAAATGAATTTTAATAGTGTAACCATAATAGCTTTAATATGAATGTTTATTTTTAAAATCTATATCTTACTATGTAATTAAATTTTTCTTAAAAATATTTATAAAAATGAATTTAAAGTAATCTAATGTAGTTAGAAAAATATAATATTATAGATTATTTTTAGTTTTTTAAACTCAAAAAATTATAATATAAAAATTATTAATGAAAATAATATAAACATTTTAGTTGAAAAAAAAAAATATTTCGCGTTTCGAACTCTAGACTGAGGGAATGGTAAGCGAGTGGTTTGCCCACTACGCAAATATGGAATGCACCGCCACGCTTTCCTGAAAGCAGTTTTGTCGATTTGTCTTAAATTTAACGAAAGTGTGAGAAAGAAGTATATAGTTTTATTACGGCAGAAAATATGTGAACGAGAAGGTGATAAAAAATCACATGTATACAAAAGTTTTGGGAGCTTTTTTGATTCACTCTTTAGAAAATGATAGAAAAGTGTGACAATTAAACTGGCACGCGTTACCGGCATGTCACTAAACAAAAAGAACAAAACATACATATGTATGTATGTTAGGGCGGGTCGATTTAAAAATCACCCATTGCTCTATGAAAATCATATTATAGCGATCAAAATAAGATACTTTGCCTGGAACTCCCTTGGGGGGTTCCCCATACAATCATTCCATAAAATCACCATTTTTGGTGATTTACATGAAAAAATCAGCTAAATTGCTATGTTTTTTCTTTATTTTTATTTATTTATTTATAATAATATCTATTTTTTCTCTTAAGAAATTTATTTAGTCAGAACATATGTAAATGAAAAAAATTAATTTAAGTGAGTTATAGAAAAGAAATTAAAAAAAATTATTGTTTGAAGTCTTTTTTACTTTCAAGTCTGGGCAATTTCGCACGGCTCTCTAATGTCGTCGCCATAACAGTCTCTACATTTTCCGAGATAACCCGTTTGGAAACGCTTGCTAGCAATTGAACATGTCATTCCGTTCCTTGTATGTGTGATGGAATTTTTGGATCATTAAACGGTGGATCATCTTGATTTAAATATTCTTTCAATGTATCGTACGGAATGCTTCGCGTGAATGGTGGTTCAAATACGATATTTATATCATTCAAATTGATCATTTCCGTATAACTTGTGCAATTAAAGTTTATATCTGGTTTTTTATAAACTCTAAGTTCCATTGGCTCGTCAACATCGGTTCGATAGCGTAGAATTTTCTTGATGGCACATTCGCGCTTTTCTTTCCTATCATCAAACAACATTGATAACAAGATATTTTCCGAATGCGCATAGTATGAATTATCATTAATTACTTGATTGACAATTTTGCGTAAGCGAGGTTCTAGAAATCGTGACCAACCACTGAACTTGAAAAATAATGCACTGCCGTTCACGACAGACCTGTAATACTTGATATTGAAGTACATTGGCACATAACATTTAATTATAAATTCAACCAGAATTCTTAAATTTGCATCTGGATTTTCCATTGTCACATATAATCGCAATAATCTATCGGCCTTGGTGAGCCACCGGGAATGTACAATTTTCCCTGGTTTGATGTTAGCCAGATCCACCGGGACCACGCCTCTAGAAATTGCATGGGCCATGTCGTATAAGTACTTCGATCGGTGAAAAATTCTTTTTTTTCTGGAGCAGGGGCATATTCTGCAACTCAATTTTCTGGAAGTCGTCCACCACCTAAAAATATATAATAATAAACTAATTAAAAATGGTTGACAATTATAATAAATGAGTGATTGCAATAACTTACCGGAAGAGTTTCACAAGTTTCGATTTGACGGCTCAGTTTTCCGGTTGCCGATCTTGGTCCAGTGCTGGTTGATGGTCTTTTTAACAGCAATTCGAATCGTCGTATAATTCCACCGTGTGGGCCAGTGTTTGTTGGCTCACTGTCAGCGCATATTCCAATTAATGTATCCAGTGATATATTTTTATCGTTGCAAAAACCATTTAATTTGGTTGTTTTGTATTCAGCGGTTTCATATTCCAGTCTTACGTAACCAATCAATTCAGAATTGGGTTCTCTCAAAATAACAAGATGAGGTTCTTTTACCATCCTAGTATGATACTTCGCATCAATTTTGTCTATCGTTAAAGTATCATCTTTTCTGCCATCGAATGAAAACGCTAACAAATTGGTATCATCTAACCGTTTGCGAAGCACTTCTTATCCGCATTTATCTTTTTCTCTGCGAACTTTCGATTTATCCATGATGAGAGGTTTCCCATGCTTATCTTTAATTTTAAAATCTTGCAAAAGAGCGGTTTCCAATGCTGATGCTATTTTGTCAGGCACACCAAATCTGTCACATACCAAGGCAAAGTTAAAACAATCGTATCTCTCTGTGTATTGTGAACTTGTGCTTCTATCCATATCTTCTTGAACCGGTGGCGGTGCGTATGTTGAATCATCGGGCTCTTGGTATGTTGACATTGATGGCATAGACGTTGCTCCTTGCTCTTCAGTTTCCATCATAAATGTTAGTCTTCTCTGGTTATGTTGATCGTTCGGGAACCCAGCCGCATGCACATGGAGCTGCCTTCAAATCGCATTTACATGTTCCAATGCAAAAATTTGTTTCCAGAGATTTTACATACTCTGTAAAGTGTTGGGTGTTGTTTCTTCTCTTGATTTGCTCTTGATACTTGTCAAGCAATTTATTCAATTTATTACATACACTTTTTTCAGAATTATTTCCATACCAAGTTTTTCCCAAATTCCAATCAACTTATCTTGTACTTGAATAGTGAATGATTTATGGGAAAACTTTTTTTGTTCTGTTTCAGCACGTTCGCTTAAGTAAAGATAATATCTCAAGATATACAGATGGGTTGGTAAATTAAGATCAGTCAAATCAGTAGACACACCAAAAACAGTAACATCATGCTTGGGTATATGACTCATTGGGTTTTCGATAGTTGTTGATGTAGTTGCTTCATCTTGCGGTGTAGAGGATGGTGGATTCATTGTAAACTTTTTGAGGTAATAAGAATGAAATGGTAATTGTAAAGTAAGACGCGTAGGGTTTCGGTTGTTAAATATAACTCAGATCTGGTTGCCCAGAGCTCCTTTATTTATAGCATTCCTTATCCTAATTTATGTATGCACCACATGCTGAGTGCATCCACACATCTGAACACTAATCTACTGTACATACCGACAGTATGTACACATATCTTAAGCATAAGTGTTTTCAAGGGCAAACACAATTGTCTATTGTTAGTTTAAGATCATCACTTAAATTAATTTTTTTCATTTACATATGTATGTTCTGACTAAATAAATTTCTTAAGAGAAAAAATAGATATTATTATAAATAAATAAATAAAAATAAAGAAAAAACATAGCAATTTAGCTGATTTTTTCATGTAAATCACCAAAAATGGTGATTTTTTGAAATGATTGTATGGGGAACCCCCCAGGGGAGTTCCAGGGGGTGTGCCACTGGCATGGATGGATCGGCCGTCCAAAGTTAGTGGGGGTCGGTCATACATTTGGACTCGATTGGAGCACTCTAAATGGGTCAAAGTGGGATTTTTCAAAATTTGCCCCTACCCAAAAGTTCGACCCAAATTGGGGAACATCAAAATTCGTTTCAAAGGTATGGTTCCTTCGGCAAAGTATCTTATTTTGATCCCTAAAGAATGATTTTCATAGAGCAATGGGCGGTTTTTTTGCCTCCCCACAAATCGACTCGGCCCACAGTGGCATTTCGGCGGAAAAAAAACGATTTTTCCACTTTCCAATTTCAAAACTTTAATGATTTTGTTTTGTAAAGAAATATTTGGATAAGAAAAATTCAACAAGGTTTTTTATAAAAAGTGAAATTTTATAGTTAAAAAAACTAACAGAAGTCGACGGAAAGTTATTCAATAAAATCAGATTAAAATGATTGTCCAAATGAAGAATTTTTTTTGTGTGTAAGTTTATAGCTATGGCTTTTCTTTTATTTTTTAGTGAAAATATAGCACCTACTTGTTTATAAAAAAAAATTTTATTGAAATTGGCAAAGTAAGCTAATTTTTATAATTTTTCAAAATTTATACTAAAACATATCAACTTTTGATTTTTTGATGGAAAAAAACTTTATGTGCTTTGCCTCGCTTGGCCCTCTTACTATAAAAAAATGAAAGTTCCGAGTCTGTACTTTCAATTAAAAAAAAAACGACCGCCAATTACCGTCCCTTTTAGTAACATCGACAAATACTGATGTCTTCAACAGACTTCTTATAACTTCGGATCCTTACATAAGTAGCTTAAGGCGTCATTCGAACAAATTTTCCTTAGAACTAGATCCCATTGTTAAAGATATGGTGCTTGCATAATATTACAAATAAAAACTAACACAATTTTTCGCCTGCTACATATTCAATTAAAACATTGCATATTATATTGGATTTTTATCAAGGTAAAGGCATAAATAAAGTCACTTTGCGTTTAAGTTTAATTTTTTTTCATCAGGAGAACTCAATTAAGAAGTGTCCCGAATTTAAAGTCCCTAGGTCCAAAAATAAAAATTTTGGCAATTGCGGTTATATGGGAGGTGGGTGTGGCAGTGGGCGGTTTTCCAAGATTTTTTCAAAATTTCTTAATTTAGTCCAGAGAAGTGTTTCTGCAAAGTTTCATTGTTGTACGACTACTCCAGCGGAACGACAAAAAAAAAACAAAGCTGTAATGAGAAACATTCAAACATTTCATTAAACCAAAAATAGAAGACACATTTTTAAAATTCTTGCCAAAAACAATAAAAACAAAACGTTTTACCTAGCTACACCACAATCCGGGCGCGAAACCCAAAACATAAAATAAAAATAACAAAATTAACGGGCGCGATCATTAAAACAAAGAGTTAAACAAATACATCTATACACAAACAACAAAACAAGAGCAGAAGGAGGTAGCCAGCTGGAGGAAAGAAATAGGAACAAAACGCAGAAAGCATTAGCGCAACATATGTATAGACATATACCCTGCAAAACATATAATACCAAAATACCAAGTGAGCGTATCAAGTCCTTTAATATACTATTATATGCACATTTGTATGTATGTATCTATAGGAATATGAAACCTATGACAAATTCCAATTTTACGATTTAATGCGGTTACCAAACGGTGCTAATTTTTGGGTGTAATTTACCGGAAAACCCGTAAACTGTTCAATATAATATATATACACATATGCATACATACATACATAAATACAAATACCAAATTTTTCGTTGCCTATGTACTAGCTTACCTTCGTGTATTCAAATACACATATTAACACAAATAAAAAAAATCAATTTACTTATCATATTTTCCGGCATATCTCTTATGTTTAACAAAACAACAAGCAGGATTGCATAAACTAAGTAAGCAAAGGCACATACAATAATCAAAAATTGTAACAGAAAAAACAAAGCAAGAATTGCAAAAAGACATACATACATACATAGTCGCATATATACCTAGGGGAAATATATTTCCCCTCATATATTCTTAATATACATATGTACATACATACCACAAAACCTTAACATACAAATTACATACTTATACATTAAAATCAGATATATTAGAACATATGATTGTTTACATACGTACATATGTATATATAATAGGGCATACGGAAAACATCTGTTTTACCGAATCCGTTTTCCCGCTCTCTTTTCAAAGTGCAAATACAAGTATATTGCCAAACAAAAAAAAAGCAAAATTACACATATTGTTTGCTCATATACATTAGCACGAACAATTTGTGCATACTAATCAAAAAGCGAATTGATCTCTCTAACGAGCTCTCAATTGCTTAAGAATAAAAGAAAAAGCGTAATCATAAGCACACAAACAATTCGTGCATACTTATGTAAATAGCGCATTGATCTCTTCAGCGAGCTCTCAATTGCACAAAACATAAGTACTTTCATAAGCACATACATACAAGTCCAAGTATTAGGGTGTACCTGAATACTAACATAAGGACATAAAAAGTGTTAATAAATTAAAAGAGCGGATATTTTCAAAATAAGAAACGGTAAAAATAAAAAATAAAGAATTCGTTTTATACGAAATAAACTCTTATTTATTGAAAAGAGAATTTGGTTTACACTGAGACAAATTTAACTCAATTTGACAAATATTTTTACAGTCAAAATAATTAATAATATTAAAAATCAAAATACACCTGCAGGAGCTACACACTCAAAAGATGTTGTTAAATTCATTTCACAAAGTGACAGTTTAATAAGATACTGCACTAGATTTGACTCCTCACCGATTCACGAAAACTCTGAATCGTTATTAGACGTAAAAGGCCAAAATCTTAAAAATTTTTGGACTCGCCTCCAAACGGCTCATGACGCCATTGTAGATTCTGACGATTAAGATCTACCAGAAAATTTTAAATTATCTGCTACCGCAATATACGAAAACTGCTTGGACCAGTACGAAGAAACAAAAGCTATGATCTCCGATCAACTAAAGCTAATAAAAGCAATTGCACCTACTCCACACAGTAGAGTAGAGCTGCCACAAATAGACAGTAAAAAGGCAAGTTCAGGCATCCACGTCGAGGTGCCCGTATGTGACACAGAAACATTTTGTGGAGGTTATGAAGAATGGCCGTCCTTCCGGGACATGTTCACGGCCGTGTACATAAGTCATCCTCAATTATCAAAAGCGCAAAAATTGTATCACCTGAGATACAAAACTAAAGGTCAAGCAGGCGAAATAGTCAAACAGTTCGCATTAAATGACGACAATTTCAATTTGGCTTGGGAAGCTCTAAAAGGTAGATATGAAAACAACAGAATACTGGTCGATAAGCAAGTTACGACACTAATGAAGTTGCCAAATGTTAAGAAAGAACAAGAGTAGAATTCATCAAACTAGAATCCACTGTTTCAAATTGTTTGTCGATTCTATCGACACTAAACATTCCCACAGACAGCTGGGACCCAATTCTGGTAAACATTTGCACCGCCGCATTACCAGAAAAGTCGTTACTTCTATGGGAGCAATCGCTCTCATCTCGCAAAAAGTGCCCAACGTGGCAAAAAATGAAAGTTTTTCTCACCACCCAATATGAAATTGCGGAAAGGTTAGAAGAAAAAATAATCAAAACTAAGAACAAACACGACCGAAATGGAAGCTTAAATAGACCCCAAGCTAGAAGCAACAAAAATTTAAACAAAAGCTTTTACAAAACACAAACGTTCACAACAGAATAAAGAAACCAAAGTCATGCGAACTATGTAAAAGGGGGCATAAACTTACATCTTGCAAGAGGTTTAAAAACTTAACAGTTAACTAACGAAATAATTTTGTCAGGTCAAAAAGACTTTACACAAATTGCCTCTCACATGCGCATACATATAAAAATTGCAAAAGCAAATTTTATTGCTTACATTGTTACAAAAGACACAATTCAATGCTTCATCAAAAATCACGGGCTTAATTGCAAAAGCAATTACTGAAAAGCAAAATTCTAAAAATTGCCATGTTGCTCAAAGGCACAAAAAGCTCAAATGCTTCACATCGAAACACAAAGTGGACCAGTTACAAAACTAGTTACCACCATACCAACTCAAGCTGAGTATAACACAAACAAATACCTTAATTCACAATTAAGGAAATTTCAAAAGTTAAAGAAACTTCCCCTCATATCAAACAGAACTCTAGAAAATCAGTACTGTGAAGACTTCTCTAAAGCCACAACTACTCGATCAAATAATGGCCGGTATGTCGTACGACTACCACTTAACACGTTCGCGGACGCAAAAAATTTTAGGGAGCTGCAAAAATATACAGGCAATTATTTTTGAAACTAGTTGTAATATCCGAAATCTAATTAGACATATATTATAAGAGTAGTCAGAAGATCGTATTTTAACCGTTATATACAATGAATGCTATAGCATCCACGACGATATAGAAAATATTTTTCAACCAGAATGACGTGAGGAAATTTGTAAATACACAGAGAAAAGAAAAAATAATATGAAAGTATCTAATGAACCAATTGGTCATTATTTTGAAATGTGTATTAATTACAAAAACTTAAGATTGTATAAAATTAAATGAATAAAAATTGGCTTTAAAATTTGAATGCTATAGCATTAACGTCATTTTGCATCAGTATGAAAATGAATGCTATAGCATTCACGTCCGCGAACGTGTTAAGCCACCGTTTTCCAACACTCTACGAACTGACAAAAAAAAAACAAAGTCAGAATTCAGAATAACAATATTAAAAACTCAAATACATATATGCTACTTTTCGACCCTGCAGGATGGCTTACGCCAATAATGAAAAAAAAAATACAATCCTTAACAAATTTTTAAGCGGTGGCCGGCTACTACTTGCCAAATTAATGCACAGGCGCTTAAATATCGCATATAATAAAATTGTTTAAATAGTCGAAAAATCGACACCTATCATAGACTTGTGCCTAATAATTTTCAAACAATAAAAAATAATTTTATTTATACTCCAAATTAAGGTTAAGGGTACACTATACGCCCAATGCCCCTCATAAGGGTAGTTGGTGAGAATCTGCTGAACAACTTGAACATCCCACCTAAAAATTATAATTCTAAATGAAGCCAAACCGCTAAATAATAAATTGTAAATAACAGCTAATAAAATTAATAAAAGCAAACAACTTTTTTGGTATAATAATACAATACGAGTAAGTCGTCAAAGCACGCAAAATCAGTTAGTACCTCAAACACCAATATTTACACAAAATACAATTGGCTATTAAAACGAAAATCGCTTCTTACAGCTAATATTCTGCGGCCTCGGTTACTCCACCAACAGTAAGCCGAATTACATGCATCAGATTATATATGTATATAAAACTAGGCAAAATATTCGCCTAGGGGGGCCAGGATGTTTAAATGAGTTAAGCATCCACACCCTCTACTCGGTAAAACTGGCGCATCCTAATGCTACATTGCAATTCACCACAGCTGATGACACTACTACAGCACAACTCAAAACATCTGTACGCAAACCCACTCAACAAAAAGGATGGGCAACAGGACAGCAGATTCATTCGTTCTAAACAATTCGACAGCTCAATTCGTCACACAATCATCGCACATCATAATTCGTATACATATTCGCTATCAACATTCGTCAGCTACCTCCGTTTCTCTTATAAAAGTATTTTCGATCATACGCGGCGCTACGTAAATACCTCCTGCGATCCCTCATCGGTCCGGTGTGCTACTTACATCCACCCCGCTCCGGGCACCTACATGCATTCGTCGTCCACATATAATTTAAAATTTTTTATAAGAATTTAATTACAATAATAATGATTGTGAACACATTAAATTACATTAAATGATTGTAAATTTTAACCTGTGTGAATTTTTTATTGCATGATTGTTAAAGTGATTAATACTTTTGTGTGCAAATTTGAGCAGCAGAGTAACTTATTATTATGAAAAATAAAACGACCTTGTGTTTTGATAACTCTACTAAGTGCCATTAAGTTATTTGTAAAGGGTGATCGATTTCGAGTTCCCTACTTCTTTTCAATGAAAAAACACAGAAACTTTAAGTTTAATGGGGAATGTTTATTATCATTCGAAAGAACATTTTCTGGCATTTATTTTTTGAACGTAAATTTATTTGCTCACCGATGTGTTCTCTCAATAAATCTATTGATTGATGCGAAGTATGGGAAGTGAAAACGTCTTGTTGAAAATCGGCGAGATCACGAGCTTCAATTTCAAGAATCTAATAGTCGGTTATCATGGCGATAAGGGCCGCGGTGGCGGTTATGTTCTTATCAGTATCATTTAAAAAAAAAAAAATGGACCGATGATCCCTACAGTTCATAAACAATACCAAACCGTTTTATTCTGGATGAAATGACAGCTCATGAATCTCTTCAGGTTGCTCTTCGTCACAAATGCGGCAATCTTGCTTATTTACATTCTCATTGAGTTAGAAATACTCAGCATCGCTGAACAAAATTAGGCTCGAAAGCGTCGGATCTTCTTGAAACTTATCAAGAGCCAATTGAGCGAAGGAATGTTGCTTGGGAAGGTCGAGTGGCTTCAGTTCTTGCACAATTTGTATTTTGTACACTTTCAGTTTAAGGTGTATATGGAAAATGTACCAAGTCGTTTTATATGTCAAACCGAGTTGCTGCGAACGGCACCAAATGGACTCTCCACGGTCTTCGTGTACACGGTCGAATATTATCCAATGAGATGGGTGATTTTGTTGCGAATAGTACGCTCAGGAGGCCGATTATGTTGACCGTAAGTTGAGCGAAGTGCGCGAAACACATTCTTTACAAAGCGTGAATTTTCGTAATAAAGTTGAACAATTTGTAAACTTTTTTCATGCGTATGTCTTTCCATGATAAAATGTCAACCAATACTGCACAAAAATAACCTGACAGCTTGCCAAAAAAAAAATAGAAAAATTGTATTGAAAAAAGTACTTCTATTTAGATTATCCGTTATTACTAAGTTTGCAGTGCAATAACTAATCCTGTTCACATCGGCAATTGATAGTTAATAATAATAGGATTATGTGAGTACAATATTTTTACTTACTATTCCCATAGAGTGGTAGTGTGCCACTAGTAGGTAAGGCATAGTAAATAATGTGGAATACATTACTCCTGCTGTCCAACTAAATACAATCACACTCAATTTAGCTCGAGTTAAAGCCATCAATGCCATTCCCATGCTATAGAAAAACAGTCCGCCAACGTATACCACTTTAGCGCTATAATAAAAAAATGTTTTTAAATAGCTATACAAAATATATTTAAAACATTTAAGTATTTTACAAAATATGTAAAGACCGAAATAATATTTTTCGAGATTTGGAGTCATAACTATGAAGTAAATTCTCCATTTCCCAAGGTTGGCTTTCAAAATCGAAATATTTGCCTTCACATTTCGAGTTTGAAAATTATCATTAATTACACTGGCAAGCACTGTTTTTTGTGTTGGTATACCTCATCAAAAATATTTAATAATTTCGTTTCAATCACTTCTTATTGGCGTTCAAGGTGCAGAGACGTGTTTTTTAATTTGCTCTGTGTATTCAGATTGTGCAAAAAGTAACCAATCAATAATAACAAAATAAAAACAAACAATCAAATAAAAATCAGTGCTCATAAATTATTAATAATAAACATAAACAAATAGTGTGCGAAATAAATAAATAAAAACAAAAAAAGCTATAATGAGTGCTTCGCAGCCTCACCAGCAAGGCCGTAATCGTTCCCTAAATGCCTACTTCTACTTTTCCGAGGCAACAAAAACAACGGCAAAAAATGTAACGGCGATGATGAGTCATCGCAGCGATCAGCAAGCCCAGTAGAAGCAGCAGTAAACAACAATTGGGCACCAACAAATGCGCTGACAGCATTCACTATGCAGGTACCATCAAACACCCGGACAGCAAAGGAAAACAAAATGCAAGGTGAGAATGTACCTAGCAAGAAAGGGCCATCTGTACAGACTGGTATTGATCGCTACATAAATAAAAAAGGATATCAGGTTCAATTAAATCAGCGACCAGGCACGCCAAATGGTAAAAAGCCATAAAGTCTTAATGGCAACAGATTTGCGTGAGCGTAGCTCAAATGCTCTTGTCTCCAAAATAAGTATTTTAATAGGCACAAACAATTTTCATATTGTGCCCGTGAAAAAATGTAACATAGTTGAAACAAAAATTCAAACGTACACTGAAAAAGTTTCATGGATGTTGTAAAGTACTTGTCAAACAATAACAGGAATTAGTACTCTTACCTACTGAGGAGCTCAAAAGGCCTAGTTGTTGTTATAAAAGGTATAGAGTCTTCGGTATACACTAATGATGTTAAAGAAGCACTGGAAGAACGTGGCTTTAGTATTTAATCAGTAGTAAATATTTTTAACAGGAACAAAGTCCCACAACCAATGTTCAAAATAGAATTGATGCCAAATTCTAACCAACTAAAGAAAAATGAAATACACCCGATTTACAATTTAAAATATTTGTTCTATCGCAGAATAACCGTTGACGAACCACATAACATAAATGTACAAAGAGTATCAACATACGAAAGCATATTGCCCCCTATGCAGTGCTTGTGTGGTGATCTACATCCTGCTTCAAAATGTACCCTTAAAAAAGAGGATTTAAATAAAAAATTTAGTAATTGTGGGGGAAATCACTCTGCAAACTATAGGGGTTGCCCTGTGTATAAAGACTTAAAAACGAAATTGTTTGTCGGAATTCAAGCACGTCGTAACCAAGAGCTACAAACACTCCATAATGAAATTATAGCAATCTCGGATAAAAGTTCAAATCCTAATCCTTTTAAGAATAATACTATGCAAGGAAGCTATGCAAATGTAGAGAAAGGCAAAACTGTACAAATGCAACGGCCGCAAAATCCTCCAGGTATTGAAACTATTATTTTAAATCTTACAAAGTGTATGACACAATTTATGTCTACCATGCAAAACATGATTCAAGATTTAAGAAAAACACAAAGTCAAATGCTGCATAATTTATTAAGTAAAAAATTAGCGTACTAAATATTTGTATATCGAATACTAACGGTGTTAACCAACATAAATTAGAGATTTTTAGATTTCTGTCTGAAAAAATATAGATAGCTAATTTAAAAACTTTTTTGGAACGCTATGTCAAAGATTTCAGGAAGGTGGAGATTACAACGCAAAACACACGTACTGGAGGTCACGTCGGAAAATGGGTAGCCAACTGGCGTAACTGAGCAAAAAAGCAAGCATGTTACATTCTAACTACTCGCTAAGATCAGAAACGTGTCGGCAGTTAAAATAAACAATGTCCTAGTACCCCAAGCGAATGAAGTAATTTATCTTGGGATTCAATTATATCGAAGGCCCACGTGGCGAAAACATATAGCGAGTTAAATAACTTGCATGAAGTTAAGAGCTGCAAGATTAAATTGGCTTTTAAACTAAAATTCTAAACTTAGCCTAGGCCAAAGTCCTATTATACAATGCAATCATAAAACCGATTTGGTTTGGCATTTAACTTTGGGGTTCGACATGTGCAAACAACATTGAAATAAAACAAAGGTTCCATTCAATATGGCAACGAAGGAGATAGAGGACAGCAGAATGAGTTACAAGTATATTTCTAAACTTCACGAATAACCAAATCCATTGACTAATTCCTTGGTAAATTCTTGCAATCAAACACTTTTAAAAGGAAGTGATCTACCAGCCTAATAGAGAGGCGTGTTACCTTATCACTAACAATTAAATCGAACTGAAAGGTATATAAAGGCCCTGCGTACCGAACATGTGGGCCGCAATTCCTATAGTTGACCTTTGACAGAAAATATCGGTCAGTGTGCGAGATATACAATTAAAATTCAGAGGGAATCCTTTCCTGATAACACGTTTATATGTTTGTGTGTCAAAAATGAGTTGAATCAGATCAATACTTTCCTTATAACACTATTATTAAGATTTTCGAACAAACGGTTGACTTTTCTCCAAATGATTGGTGATTATATCTGAGGAACCTTGAAGAAGCCCTGGGATCATTTAAAGCGTATAATAGGCGTGTTAGTCAGTTCCTATAGTTGACCTTTGACAGAAAATATCGGTCAGTGTGCGAGATATCTATGTAATTAAAATTCTGATACAATGTAACCAATGGCACAGCTGAGAGGTGCCCATGGAGAAATATCGCCGGAGTTGAGGATGAGTTTCTTTTAGCATCCAAAATGGCCGCTTTTTGACCAGAAAATTGTTGCATTGGGATATTTTCAAAAACATATATAAAAATCGTCCCAAACATTGGTTATATGTAAAACTTTGATATTTTTGCAAAAAAAAAAATCAGTTTAATTTATTATTCATTTCTAAATTAGTGGGTACTATTGGCAAATATAAGAAAAATTAAGTTTTATATTTATGCCTTTTTAACTATGATTGATGACAGTAAAAAGAACAATCAATCGTTCGACCACGCTGGAGCAGCTCATAGTGGATGATTCCGTTCCAATCCAATTCCATTAGTTCAGCTCCACCGCGATATATTTACCGAATTTTACTTAAGATGTAAATAGACTATATCTAAAAACTATATGTGACCTGGTCTACGGAAAGAGGGTTTAGGTGTCAAAAAATCAATTTTCACTTTTTAGTTGATTCGGATGGAAGATGAGATGCTTTTTCACGTGATAGAATCCAAAAAGTCATAACTTGTTTGAAAGTTCCCTAAAAATGTAGAGAAAGAAGAGTAAAAATACGAAAAAATATAATTTTTTTGTAATGAACAAAATACATTGAATTATAAGCTATAAAGACATGATTATACACTAGAAAAACGTATTATGGGCCAAAGATAATAATGCTGAGTAGTTTATGTATTTTTCTTTGTTGTCGTTTTCCTTGAGATCTTTTTACGTGTTGATCCTGAGGAAGATGGACCTGGTTCCTCGTCTGGTTTGAGAACATCTTCACTAATTTTTGCCTTCCGTTTCTTCAATGGCAAATCTTTCGGCAATGGAGCCACAATATCTACTTTAGATATATCCGAAACTAAGCTGCGAAGATTGTGATAGATGTACCACTGACGTTCCGAAGATAAACCGGCTGGTTGTATAACTTTCGGCATTTCAGGATCGATAGGTTTTAACAGAAGCTTAAAGGACTGCACTTCTTCACTGTCTGCGAATTTCTTTGTTTATACACAATCTGTAGAGATTATGAAATGATGGAATTGCGTTATTCCAACAAGTGGCTTGTACAGTGGTTTAAAATAACTGTCCCATTCATACCAGACGACTTTTTCAGGCGATACAGCTTTATTATAACCCCCAGGTGATGATGGCTCGACACTCTGCAGTAAATCTGCATACGTGTCGATGTTACTAACAGCATACTTACTTTTGAAAATACCGAAGTAACGATCAGGCGCGAACCTAGTGTGCCCTGTAAGTAGAAAGTTTAATAAAATAGTTTTGTTAAGACCCCGAGCCAAACGCCATTGCAGATATGATAGCACAGTGTTATTCTTATTCTGCCCAACACAATTGTCACAGAAAAGAACGAGTGTTTTAATGTCTTTATAGTAGGTTTACAGGTGATAATGCAGGAAGCTCACAACACAGTTCGGTCCTTTACCAACGTCATCTTTTTCGTCTAGCATGTAATTGTACTGTAAAAAAAAAAAAAAATTATAGGTAAGATCCTGTAAAGGCGAGCAATTTGAGTTCCTATGATTCAGTTTGAAATTCTAACCTGAACTTTTTGTTTTTCGTCTGTAATTCCGAAGACTCCGCACCTCTTGATTGCTTTGAAGTGTGCTGTACCAGGTTGTTGTGGACTGACAGGGTAGTGAACGGTTTGGGCAAAATCAAATGACAGAACGACTGCTGTAGAGTCAGTATTTCTACACCAACTTTGATAATATTCTCGTTGATTTCGGGCTCGGTGGAGGTGATCAAGAAATTGATTAAGCTTCTGTTCGCGTTCAATGTCAGTAACACCTTTGGCTTGCGCAATCGATATTGCGTTTCCTATTAAAAGAAAAAATACTGAATTTAATTTCAACGTTTGATACAACTATAAAATGAGCAAATAATGGGCTACTTACCACGACAGACATCGCAGAGATCATCCGCTGGTTTCATAACTGCAACGTAGGGTATGTATTTGGACCATATCCGTCGAAAACTGCGATTACTCATCTTCAATTCGTCATCACTGAGTGAAGAAATGTATTTTCGATAAATTGAGGACTTCGTCTCGCTGGATGGCAGTTTCATTATCCGAAAATCCTTAAATTTTGGGAGTCGTCCGGGCAGTGGAAGAGACATTAAATCGGCTATAGACTCGATGAATTTAACAGCTTTTTCGATGTCAGCCGCTTTAAATGACTTTGGATGTGTATTCGGTTTATTTGCCAGTCCGTGTTGGCGCACTGTTACACCCTGTGCGGCAAAATGACGTACTAAATGTTCGTAACGCTTCTTCCCACACGCATGTACAAAAAGGAAAAACGAACGACAAACAGGTACTCTGTAGAAGGTAAATGTAATTTTATGCCTCATAACTTCTGTATCCTGTCTCTGTCCATATTTCTTCCGCCCAGCAAGCTTTGCGTATACACTTTCTAGCTTTTCGTTACTCATAATTCCAACTTCGATGTGACTTAGTATCAATAAATCAAGTTCATGTTTCGACGTGGTATCAGTGTATGACATTTATTATTACAACAATCTTTTGACAGAAATTTTGTTACCAGCTCCTCCTCTATTACTTCAACAACAGACAGGTCAATCTTAACAAAATTTTGTTCGGTATCATTTTCTGCCTGAGATACACATACTTCGTCTTCATCATAATCGCTCTCTTCATTGTTTTCATCATCCTTTTCATGGAAATATTGTCCGTATACGGCACTGAACTCCTCATCAACACTCATGTTTCATTTCATGCGAAATGCGAAGACGATAATCAACAGAAACACTTACACAAATGTGATAACAGAACATCCAGAAAGAGAGACGAATGAAAACAAGACAACAGCAGCTGCGCGGTATTAGAGTAAACGTCACTTCTTCAGTGTTACTTTTTTAAATGTTCCACACTAGCAGCTTACACGATGAATTATAATAATATTCCGACCAAAAACAACACTTACTGGACGTCCTTGAAGCCTCTGGAAAGGAGAACAATTAATGAGATAACGAGAAACTGACGAAACGAGTTGTTTATTATTAACAGCTGTTTCCCAGAAAACTAGTTTTCGCACGTTAGCTCCCTTTTCGTAGACCAGGTCACTTATATAGAACTATATAAAAATATAGACGATTTTTAATGCAAAGAGTTGTTAATAAAATAATCTACATATTTTCATCGTTAAATGATGATATACTGAGACGGGAACACAAACGCTAAATTTCCTGATCACTGGCGGACTGCCCCAACACGCGTATACTATGAATCATATACTAATATTATAAATGCGAATGTAAGTTTGTTTGTTACGCTTTTACGCAAAAACTACTTTACCGATCATCATGAAACTTTGTACGTATACTCTTGAAGGTATTAGAAGTAAAATAGAGTAGTTTATATTAAAAAAAAATTACAAAAGGTAAAAAACTGTTTGTCAAAAAATCGTCAAATTTAGCTACTTCAACGCCATCTAGCATTACACTAATGAAGTTTCAACCCTGAATACTGTAATACAGTCCCACTGTATTACCGGCGGTGACGACAATATCTAATTCAATTGAATATATGTGTTTTTCTATATTTATTGTTATTTTCAAGCGGAAATCTGGTCTATCCAAAAATTCATCGCGGGCCCGTGCCGCAAAAGTTGCCCGAAATCAACAAACTTCGGCTCACGCAGAGCTGAGAAGACAACAACAAGCAGAGCGACAAAGAGTTTTGAGAGCAGCTGAAACGTCTCTTCAGGCACGAGTTCGTTTAGAAAGACAAGCTGTACTGCAGACAACTAGAAGAGCGATACAAACACCAGAACAATCGTAGGCTAGAAGAATTCATAATGCAGACATGCAGACCACGCGCCGGCGAAATTTCATGCGTAATGATTGGGCTGTGTTTAATGGTACTGGGTTTCAATATGATCATTCAATTGAATATCATAATCATCCATTGATTGTTATTGGCTCAATGAATAAAAAATGTTAGTATTGCGATGCTTTTAAATGGAAAGATGGAACTGCTGAAATGTGCTGTTCCGGTGGTAAAGTTTCACTTTCATTACTTGGTGAACCAAAAGAGCTTTTGAAAACTTTATTATTAAATGTTACAGATGAGGCAAAGCAATTTCTAAGTGATTTTCGTCAAACCCTCCCAGTGAATCAGAGGGGGACACCAGCAGATGAAATTCAAGCCTGCATTAAATCATCAAGCTTATGGTCGACAGTTGAAAAACTCCGCTTGAAAACGAATATGAGAATCCATCTTCATAAAGAGGTGGATTCAGGACTTTACGCAGAAATGTGGTTGAAAATTGGGGATGGTTGTTTAGATGTTGACGCTGAAGGCTACATATTACTGTCAAGAGAATTTTGTAATTTAGTAGAGAGTGATGTGGATCTCATTGCTAATGTTTTTCCGGAATTGCAACAAAATTTGTGGTGATCAGTGGTTGTGTGCAAGAGCAATATTAGCACCAAGAAATTAAATTGTTAATAGGATCAACACTGACATTTTAAACGAGGTTCAAGGAGAAATGAAGGAAAATTTGTCAATGGATACAATTATAGATACGAAACTAAGTACTTCATATCCTGTGGAGTTTTTAAATTCACTTGAACTATCGGGTGTACCGTCTCATAAACTTCAATTGAAACTAAATGTACCAGCAACGCTTATGCGAAATCTAGATGCTCCTAGGCTATGTAATGGAACAAAGCGTCGGATAACAAAATTGGGAAAGAACATATTTGGTGCTACTATTTTAACAGGTGTAGGTAAGGGAAATAGTGTTATGATACCTCGGATACCAATTATTAACACTGACCTTCTATTCAAATTTAAAAGGGTTCAATTTCCCGTCAAGCTTAGCTTTGCTGTTACTATAAGCAAGGCACAAAGACAAACATTACAGGTAGCAGGAGTGCATTTAAAAAACCAATGATTCTCTCATGGTCAACTTTATGTAGCCTGTTCACGTGTATCTAATGCCCGGAATTTACCCATATTTGCACCCGACGGGAAAACTTATAACATTGTCTACATAAATATCCTAGATTAGTACTTTTTTTAATTTTATTTTTTTAAATTGTTCTTCTTCTTCTTAATTGGCGTAGACACCGCTTACGCGATTATAGCCGAGTTAACAACAGCGCGCCAGTCGTTTCTCCTTTTCGCTACGTGGCGCCAATTGGATATTCCAAGCGTAGCCAGGTCCTTCTCCACTTGGTCCTTCCAACGGAGTGGAGGTCTTCCTCTTCCTCTGCTTCCCCGGCGGGTACTGCGTCGAATACTTTCAGAGCTGGAGTGTTTTCGTCCATTCGGACAACATGACCTAGCCAGCGTAGCCGCTGTCTTTTAATTCGCTGAACTATGTCAATGTCGTCGTATATCTCGTACAGCTCATCGTTCCATCGAATGCGATATTCGCCGTGGCTAACGCGCAAAGGACCATAAATCTTTCGCAGAACTTTTCTCTCGAAAACTCGCAACGTCGACTCATCAGTTGTTGACATCGTCCAAGCCTCTGCACCATATAGCAGGACAGGAATTATGAGCGACTTATAGAGTTTAGCTTTGTTCGTCGAGAGAGGACTTTACTTTTCAATTGCCTACTCAGTCCGAAGTAGCACCTGTTGGCAAGAGCAATCCTGCGTTGGATTTCCAGGCTGACATTGTTGGTGGTGTTAATACTGGTTCCTAAATAGACGAAATTATCTACAACTTCAAAGTTATGACTGTCAACAGTGACGTGAGTGCCAAGTCGCGAGTGCGACGACTGTTTGTTTGATGACAGGAGATATTTCGTCTTGCCCTCGTTCACTGCCAGACCCATTTGTTTTGCTTCCTTGTCTAGTCTGGAGAAAGCAGAACTAACGGCGCGGGTGTTAAGGCCGATGATATCAATATCATCAGCATACGCCAGCAGCTGTACACTCTTATAAAAGATGGTACCTTCTCTACTAAGTTCTGCAGCTCGAACTATTTTCTCCAGAAGCAGGTTGAAAAAGTCACACGATAGGGAATCGCCTTGTCTGAAACCTCGTTTGGTATGAAACGGCTCGGAGAGGTCCTCCCGATTCTCACGGAGCTCTTCGTGTTGCTCAACGTCAGTTTACACAGCCGTATTAGTTTTGCGGGGATACCAAATTCAGACATCGCGGCATAGAGGCAGTTCCTTTTCGTGCTGTCGAAAGCAGCTTTGAAATCGACGAAGAGGTGGTGTGTCGATTCTCCTTTCACGGGTCTTTTCCAAGATTTGGCGCATGGTGAATATCTGGTCGGTTGTTGATTTTCCAGGTCTAAAGCCACACTGATAAGGTCCAATCAGTTTGTTGACGGTGGGCTTTAATCTTTCACACAATACGCTCGATAGAACCTTATATGCGATGTTGAGGAGGCTAATCCCACGGTAGTTGGCGCAGATTGTGGGGTCTCCTTTTTATGGATTGGGCATAGCACACTTAAATTCCAATCGTTGGGCATGCTTTCGTCCGACCATATTTTACAAAGAAGCTGATGCATGATCCCTATTAGTTCTTTGCCGGCGTGTTTGAATAGCTCGGCCGGCAATCCATCCCCCCCGCCGCTTTGTTGTTCTTCAGGGGGTAATTGCTATTCGAACTTCTTCATGGTCGGGCAATGGGACGTCTGCTCCATCGTCATCGATTGGGGAATCGGGTTCGCCTTTTCCTGGCGTTGTGCATTCTCTGCCATTCAGCAGGCTGGAGAAGTGTTCCTCCATAATTTAAGTATGCTCTGGGCATCGGTCACTAGATCACCTTTGGGGGTTCTACAAGAGTATGCTCCGGTCTTGAAACCTTCTGTAAGCCGCCGCATTTTTCGTAGAATTTTCGAGCATTACCCCTGTCGGCCAGCTTATCAAGCTCTTCATACTCACGCATTTCGGCCTCTTTCTTTTTCTGTCTGCAGATGCGTCTCGCTTCCCTCTTCAATTCTCGGTATCTATCCCATCCCGCACGTGTAGTGGTCGATCGTAACGTTGCGAGGTAGGCAGCCTGTTTTCTCTCGCTGCGGCGCGGCACTCCTCGTCGTACCAGTTGTTCTTTTGCACTTTCCGAAAACCAAGGGTTTCGGATGCAGCTGTACGTAAGGAGTTTGAAATGCCGTCCCACAGTTCCCTTATACCGAGTTGTTGATGAGTGCTCTCAGAGAGCAGGAGTGCAAGTCGAGTAGAAAAACGTTCGGCAGTCTGTTGTGATTGCAGCTTTTCGACGTCGAACCTTCCTTTTGTTTGTTGGCGTGCGTTTTTTGCTGCACAGAGGCGGGTGCGAATCTTGGCTGCAACAAGATAGTGGTCCGAGTCGATGTTAGGACCTCGGAGCGCACGCACATCTAAAACACTGGAGACGTGTCTTCCGTCTATCACAACATGATCGATCTGGTTGGTAGTTTTTCGATCCGGAGACAGCCAGGTAGCTTGATGAATTTTTTTGTGCTGGAATCTAGTACTACAGATAACCATATTTCGGGCCCCGGCGAAGTCGATCAGCCTCAACCCATTTGGGGATGTTTCCTCGTGGAGGCTGAATTTACCGACCGTAGTGCCAAAGATACCTTCTTTGCCCACCCTGGCGTTAAAGTCGCCAAGCACGATTTTGACATCGTGGCGGGGCATCTCTCATAAGTGCGTTCCAAGCACTCATAAAAGGCATCTTTGGTCACATCGTCCTTCTCATCCGTCGGAGCGTGGGCGCAGATCAGCGATATGTTGAAGAACCTCGCTTTGATGCGGATTGTGGCTAGACGTTCATTCACCGGAGTGAATGATAGTACTCGGCGACGGAGTCTCTCTCCCACCACGAATCCCACACCAAACTTGCGCTCCTTTATATGGCCACTGTAGTAAATGTCACAAGGACCTACTCGTCTCTTGTCCTTGTCCCGTCCATCGCATTTCTTGGACGGCGGTGATGTCAGCCTTTATTTTCACGAGGACATCAACCAGCTGGGCAGCGGCACCTTCCCAATTAAGGGACCGGACATTCCAGGTGCATGCCCTGATATCGTTATCCTTATTTCGTTTGCCATGGTCGTCATCAAAAGAGGGTTTCTCATCCGAGGCTGTTTGTCGCTTTTCATTGGGATAGGCTTTTTACGTGGCGGGTCCCAAACCCAGCGCACAACCCTATGCAGGGATGTTTCGCCTTCTCACTTTAGCTCACCTTCGAACGGATGTTCTTAGGCTACCCAGAGGATACTTGGTCAAAGACCGGAAGTCGTGAGCTGCTTGAGTCATATGTAAAAGAATCGTTTCTGGCCACTCCCAAGTGAATGGCGATCAGAGACTTTCCTCACTTGCGTGAACTTCTACACATGACCCCATCCTCCTCATTCCTCATTTTAAATTGTTAGAATTCAGAATTATTTATTTTGGTTTCGGTGAAATATATCTTAACATTTGTTGTTGCATTTCAATACGCATATTTTAAGGTGTTAAAACTTCATTGTCTGTAGTAATTTTAAAAATTGTTGATCTCAGCCAAGCAATAACATTTAGCTATCATATTGACTCATTTCTATTATTATACCGCTACCCTTTATCCCGCCCCACTGCGGGTGAAGCCGTGGGTAAAAAGCTAGTATATGCATATGTATATGTATTAGTATTAGTTGTAACTAAAATTTTCACAGTTTCGGTAGTCGTGACTTGCCGGGTATTCCTGCCTAATCACTACGAATTCTGCAAATAATTTATTTAATAAGTATACATATTATATAGAACAAGTAATGAAGGGCTAAGTTCGGGTGTCACCGAACATTTTATACTCTCGCATCATAAAGTGATAATCGAGATTTCATTATCTGTCATCTACATATTTTTCAAATACAGTGTTTGAGTAAAGTTTTATTCCGCTATCATCATTGGTTCCTAATGTATACATACATATATTATACAGAGAAGGCATCAGAAGGAATTCAAAATAGCGTTATATTGGAAGAAGACTTATATTCCGTACATCTCATCAGGGTGTTAAGAAAATATTATATACCGAATTTCATTGAAATCGGTCTAGTAGTTCCTGAGGTATGGTTTTTGGTCCATAAGTGGGCAACGCCACGCCCATTTTCAATTTTTAAAAAAAGCCTGGATGCAGCTTCCTTCTGCCATTTCTTCCGTAAAATTTAGTGTTTCTGATGTTTTTTGTTAGTCGGTTAACGCACTTTTAGTGATTTTCAACATAACCTTTGTATGGGAGGTGGGCGTGGTTATTATCCGATTTCTTCCATTTTTGAACTGTATATGGAAATGCCTGAAGAAAACGAATCTACAGAATTTGGTTGACATAGCTATCGTAGTTTCCGAGATATGTACTTAATAAGGGGCGGGGCCACGTCCACTTTTCAAAAAAAATTACGTCCAAATATGCCCCTCCCTAATGCGATCTTTTGTGCCAAATGACATTTTATAGGTTTTGCCTATCTTCGAACTTAACCGTCTTATGGAGTCAAGAAATACGTGTACCAAGTTTCATCATGATATCTCAATTTTTACTCAAGTTACAGCTTGCACGGACGGACGGACAGACGGATATCCGGATTTCAACTCTACTACGTCACCCTGATTACTTTGGTATATATAACCCTATATCTGACTCTTTTAGTCTTAGGACTTACAAACAACCGTTATGTGAACAAAACTATAATACTCTCCTTAGCATCTTTGTTGCGAGAGTATAAAAACGAAACGAAGAATTATATAAATAAATGGTATTTATTATGTAAAAATTTTAAATGAAATATTGCACATATTTCCATTGCTATATACTAAAACTTTAAACGCAAATAAAATTTGGGATTAAAACAATTTATACTTAAATTATAGGAAAGTTCGGTTCAATAATTATCCTTTCGTATCTCTTAAAATTTAATGATCAAAAGAATTATTATGACATATTAAAAGTTAAATTCTGTAACAACAGTTAACTTTTCTGGACCACTAATTGTAAAACTGAATTTCCATTTTGTCCACGAATAAGTTAATTAAAGTGCTTAAAAATACACCGCATATTTATCTGTACCAAGATGGTGTAATTCAATTTTTTGTCAACAGTCAAATACAACCAAAATTGAAAATGTATATACAAATAAAACAGTAGTAGTATAATATAAAAATTAATATTTCAGCGTTTTTGGTTCTGTGCAACCCATTTTGACCTCTTTCCACCCTTATTCACCACAGGCGGCCGAGATATTTACATTTTCAACGTACACAAAGTGCTGTGAATAGTCAGTTTTGATAGTCCATTATACCATGTTGTCGACTCTAATGCAAGATGTCATATGACGAACGATCAGTAGTTACTTTCGAAGATGAGAGCACCATGAAGTCATTTCGGGAAATTCCTGTTTACAGTGTAGGTGAAGTCAGCCTAGTCTTAAAAGTGAACAACCAAAAGATCGGAACCAATCAGCCTTATCGCAAACTTCACGTGAATGCCATTCCCCATGGAAAAATTCACAAGTTTGTGTTTTTCTTATCGTAAACTTCATATGGGAAAAGTCTTCCATATTTAAAGATTGTGTAATCATAAATGAATTTATTTTCACTCGAATTCATGAAATTTGTTCACAAAATTGTTGCTTGGGAACAATCTTCAATAATACATTTGACGTGTAAAAGGAAACAACGAGATGAATGTATTTTGAATGAAGTTACATGATTGTTGCAATAGACAGGAAGCAAGGAAGGCTTAAGTTCGTGAGCAACTGAACATTTCATACTCTTGCAACTTGAAAGAATCAAAGCCAAGGAAACACCTTAAGGTATAAAACGTCAACCAGAGGAACGGAATCTAAGAAGTTTTGTATATACAAATGATCCATATAACTCATACACTGTCCGATAAATTTTGTTGCAAAACGAATGATAAAGTATGTATATGAAAGTTGGGTTAGGATCGGCCCGATATTATCCAATAACTATTATCATTAAGCCACCTCATATACAATCACCAATCATATGGAGGAAAGTCAGCAGAATGCTCAACAATCCTGGTAATGGTTATAACGCGGATAGGTCAAGATTTCGCTCAAATTTATGCATTTGGTGGTTTTCACGATTAAACCACACTCTCCTAATTTCATTGAGATAACTCAAATATATCCGGCATAAAGTCACATGGAAGTTCGAAAATCTTATTAGGTCAATGGGGGATCAGGGAAGTATTGGCCCGGTTCGACTAATTTTAGGCCTACATACATATCATCAGAAGGATTATCTCAGAATTTCAGTTATAAACCTCACACATTGACCGAAATTTTCGGTCAAAAGTCAGGTATAGATTCTGGGGTTCACACATTCGGTGCCTAGGGTTTTGAACAGTTTTGATTGGATTTAAACCATTTTTTTGTCATAAAATTGTACATACTAAAGACATTATTCGTGTAAAGTTTTATCCTGTAATATTAATTGCTTTTTAATTTGTGTACTGGAACGAATCAAGGGGAATTTAAAACTGTGCTATAAAATAATACCATGTACCTAATTTCATCGGAAACCGTTAATCGGGTCATATCGGGAGATATGATATTTCCCCAAAAAGTGGGTGGTGCCACGCACGTCGTCCAATTTTCACCGCGGTTCCCATAAAGCTCTCTCATACAATCTCGGTTGTAAATTTAATATCTTTGGCGGATTTAGCTATTGATTTATCGCGCTTTTAGTAGTTTTTAACAGTAAGTTATATGTGAAGTGAGCGGGGTTATTCTCCGATTTCATCCATTTGTAATTATGAGACTTGTACATATCAAACTTGGTTGTTATAGCTGAAGTGGTTTCGCAGATATGTACATTAAACTCGTTAGGGGGCAGGGCCACGCCCACTAATTAAAAGCTTTTTGCCACAAGTGCCCCTGTTACTGGGATCCTCCTCACCAAAGTTTTATAGCCTAATTTAATGTTTAATTTTTATTTGTTTTCAGTTAATGGCGACGCGTGTGCGTCGCAGTGGTCCGATTATTTTTATTTCGAACTAAGGAACGCACGTACGAGGTTTCTAAGAGATATCTCAATTTGTACTCAAGTTACAGCTTGAATGGACGCATAGTCAACCGGATTTAAACTTTTTTCGTCTTCCTGATCATTTATATATACATAACCTTATATCTATCTCGATTAGTTTTAGGTGATATGTGGAGATTTGAGTCAGGTGTAGAAGTTCACACAAGTGAGGAAAGTTCTCTGATCGCCATTCACTTGGGAATGGCCAGAAACGATTATTTTATATATGGCTCAAACAGCTCACGACTTCCGGTCTTTGACCAAGTATCCTTTGCGTAGCCTAAGAACATCCGTTTGAAGGCGACACAAAGTGAGAAGGCGAAACATCCCCTCCATACGAATGTGCGCTGGGTTTGGAAGTCGTTACGTGAAAAACGTCTTCAATAAAAAATTTACCAACTGCCTCGGATGAAAGACTTTGCAAGACAAAGGCAAACGAGTTAAAGAATACGATTTGAGGGCATGTACATAGAATGCCGCTCCCTTAATTTGAAAGGCCGCAGCCCAGCTGGTTGATGTCCTCGTGAAAATAATGGCCGACAGAGGGCAGAAATGCGATGGACAGGACAAGGACTGAGGCGAGTAGGTCCTTCTGGCATTTACTACAGTGGCTATATAAAAGAGTTCGGTGTGACATTCGTGTTGGGAGGAGACTCCGTCGCCGGGTACTGTCATTCACTCCGGCGGATGAACGTCTGGCCACAATCCGCATCAAAGCGAGGTTCTTCAACATATCGCTTATTTGCGCCCACGCTCCGATAGAAAAAAAGGTATATGAGCAAAAATGCCTTCTAAGAGCGCTTAGAGTGCACCTATGAGAACTGCCGCCCCTCACGATGTCATAATCGTGTTTGGCGACTTTAACGCCAGGATAAGAAAGCATAAGAATATACATCAAGCTACCTTGCTGTCTCCGGATCGAAACACCACCAACCAGATCGATCATGTTGTGATAGATGGAAAGCACGCCTCCAGTGCTTTAGGCGTGCGTACGCTCCGCGGACTTAACATCGACTCGGACAACTATCATGCTACAGCCAAGACTTGCACCCAGGAAGGTATGACGTTGAGAAGCTGCAATCACAACAGACAACCGAAAGATTTCGACTCGACTTGCACTCCTCCTCTCTGAGAACAATCTTCAAAAACTCGGTATAAGGGAACTGTGGGACGGATTTTCAAGCTCCTTACCTTGAGCTGCAACCACACCCATGGGTTTTCGGAAAATGATACAAAAAAATGCGGCGACTAACAGAAGGTATCAAGACCGGAGCACACTCTTGTAGAACCCCCAAAGGTGATCTAGTGACCGATGCCCAGAGCATACTAAAATTATGGAGGGAACAGTTCTCCAGCCTGCTGAATGGCAATGAAAGTATAACGCTTGGAGAAGGCGAACCCGATTCCCCAGTCGATGACGGTGGAGCAGACGTTCCATTGGCCGACCATGAAGAAGCTCGAATAGCAATTACCGTGGTATAAGGTTCTATCGAGCGTATTGTGTAAAAGAGTAAAGCCCACCGTCAACAAACTGATTGGACCTTATCAGTGTGGCTTTAGACCTGGCAAATCATCAACCGACTAGATATTCACCATGCGCCAAATCTTGGGAAAGACCCGTGAAAGGAGAATCGACACACACCACCGCTTCATCGATTTTAAAGTTGCATTCGACAGAACGAATAAGAGCTGCCTTTATGCAGCGATGTCTGAATTTGGTATCCCCGCAAAACTAATACGGCTTTGTAAACTGACATTGAGCAACACCAAAATGCTCCGCCAGGATCGGGAAGGACCTCTCCGAGCCGTTCGATACCAAACGAGGTTTCAGACAAGGCGACTCCCTATCTTGCGACTTTTTCAATCTGCTGCTGGAGAAAATAATTCGAGCTGCAGAACTTTATCGAGCAGGTCTGCTTTCTCCAGACTGGACAAGGAAGCAAAGCAAATGGGTCTGGCAGTGAACGATGGTAAGGCGAAATATCTCCTGTCATCAAACAAACAGTCGTCGCACTTGCGACGAGGCTATCACGTCACTGTTGACAGTCATAACTTTGAAGTTGTAGATAAGTTCGTCTATTTAGGATCCAAAATAAACACCAACAACAATGTCAGCCTGGACATGCAACGCAAGATAACGCTTGAAGTAGCACCTGTTACTTTGGATTAAGAAGGCAATTGAGAAGTAAAGTCCTCTCTCGACCAAACTCTATAAGTCACTCATTATTCCCGTCTTGCTTTATGGTGCAGAGGCTTGGACGATGACAACAACTGATGAGTTCGCATTGCGAGTTTTCGAGAGAGAGGTTCTGTGAAAGATTTATGGTGCTTTGCTCGTTGGCCACGGCGAATATCACATTCGATGGAACGATGAGCTGTATGAGATATACGACGACATTGAAATAGTTCAGCGAATTAAAAGACACCGGCTACTCTGGCAAGGTCATGTTGTCCGAATGGACGAAAACACTCCAGCTTTGAAAGTATTCGACGCAGTACCTGCCGTGGGAAGCAGAGGAAGACCTTCACCCCGTTGGAAGGACCAGGTGAAGAAGGACATGACTTCGCTTGGACTATCCAATTGGCGCCAAGTAGGAAAAGGTAGAAACGACTGGCGCGCTGTTGTTAACTCGGCTATTATCGCGTAAGCGGTATCTACGCCGGTAAAGAAGAGGAAAGAGCACTAAATTCGAAGCGGGTTTATAAACTAAGCGCAATGCCGAAAGTAGCTTGTTCATTATAAGCAAGATTTGAAGTTAAGAGTTTCTCACAGAAACAAGGCGTGGACTATTCGGAAACATTTTCACCGGTGAGCAGGTACAGTTATTTCAGATTTTTATGATTTTCGATGCAGTAACTGCATTTTTGAACGGCGAAATCCAAGAAATCGCTTCCTTTCAAACAACCTGAGCGTCAAGATGAAAAGTCAGACAGAAATTGTAGTCTACTTAAACCATTGTATGACCTAAAGCAAGCACGAAAAGTTTGGAACGATCAATTGAATGCCGTATTCTTTTTTCCGGACTAAATTGGAGCGAAGTCGATCAATGCATTTGCTATTGTGCGAGTGAGCATAGCATGCAGTTTATATAGCTGACGTATGGTTCTCTAATGACTCCGCTGCTATGCAACGGATCAAGAACGAGTAGTTATCCAAATTTAAAATGAAGAACATGAGTACAGCGTAATACGTACTTGGCATGCGAGTTCAGCAGAGTTCCAGTGTACTAAGGGTTTGGAATGGCAAAGAAGGAGATGGAATGGTATTTAACCGAACCCCTGCAAAGTTCACTCGCTGGCAGTGAAGCGCGTGTTGCGGTAGTTGAAGGGCACAGTTTACAAAGACATCGTGTTGCAGAAATGGGCTCGAAATTATTACGATGCTGACTGGGCAAGAGATCTTGATCATAGGCGGTCAACTTCTGATTACATGTTTGTAATGCAAGGTACAGCTATATCTTGGCCAACGCACATACAGCGAACTCTAGCATTGTCAGAAACGGAAGCGGAGCTAACGCTCGTAGAGAGCGCAATGCAAGAAGCGATTTGGTTGCATCGGCTAGAGTCTGAACTAATTCATGGTGGTCCAAAAGGTATAAATGTACTGCGCAATTCAAATAGTTCGGAATAACAATTTTTCTTCCTGTACTAACCATATGGACATAAAAGAGAAATGTATACGCGAAAAGTTCCTAGATAAGTCATTACAGCTGAAATAAATTTCAACAAACAAAATATCAAAAAATGGTTTAAAAAATAATGAATTTTTTAATGTTAAATGAGGCTTAAAATAGTACAGTCAGGTAACATATAATACATTTTTAATTGAGAAGTTTTCCCATTTGCTGTTGTACAACTTATCCATTCGCGGATATTTCAAATGCGTCATTCTGATACAAGTAAAGTGTATCGAATGGGCAAATATAAGTTTTTCGCCAGGTGCTTAAAGATCGACAAGATTATAAGTAATATTGTAAAATTTCATTACAATAAGTCAATGCACTCCGTATCAACAGGAGACTCGTTGATGTTGTTCAAGCACACCCCAATGAACCGCAGGAGATTATACGGAACAAAATCAGGGATGCCCAGATCGCACTTAGAGCCAGAGAAAATAGCTCTCAGCAAAGTCTCAGCAATAGCTCAGTTTTCAAAGTTGGTGAAAAAGTTTGGATAAGTCCACCCAAAGGCTTGAGAATAAGCTGACACCTTTATGCGAGGCGAGTGCCATACAGACGAACTTGGGAACATCTTTAGAGGGAGAGTGGTTCACAAGCATAACCTTATGTGACGTCGTCAATATTGTCAAATGAATAAGCTCTTGAGCGCGGATACAACGCAGCTCCGAGAATCGTTAGGTGTGCATCATAGGGTGGCCAGGAGTTTAGATTTTCTTGAATCCATATTGAAATAGAGATTAATACAACAGTATGAAAATCATTTTAAGATTCGTAAGGCGACGCCGGTCATTTATAAGAGACATTGCCAGCAATAAATATAATGTTAATGAGCAGCAAAATTTAATGCTTACTATAACTCCGTTTCGTCTGTAAAAAGATCACATTTTTCCCCGATTTTCACAAGAACTTCGTATTCTGGATGAATAATAACGTAGTAGCAGAGGAATTATACCGTTTTTCTAGAATCTAGAATTGTTGGCTTGCACAATGCACTTCGGAATACAAGCGAGGAACTTGAACGCAATCACTCGAGTGAACGACGGGATCATCATCATCTATAATAGATCGTCCAAAGTGTTGTTGGACAAAGGTACTGTAATCTGGGCCCATGACACACACATAATTACTTTCAACGTTCGAACCGCAATGAATGAGACTATGTTAATAATGTCAAGAACAAGACAAGACAAGAGGGGACAAGAGTCCTGGGAATTGCCAACACTCCCTTCATGAACATCTTTCACTTGCCAGTCAAGATGGATTCAGACTCCCGTACCTTCACCGATTAAATGAAGGTAGCTTGGAAAAAATTAGAAAGTTCAGGAAAAAAGTTGAAATTGATCGCTTAACGGCATTCAGTGTTGGAGCCATATCATATGCAAGATAAGCCCATGGTTTTGCGTTGAGTGAAAAAAAACAAGTTTTTTGTGCTGAACGGTTAATAACTACTAATAATAAGTACATTTAATTCAGTTACTGCTATTTATACTACTCGATCAATTTCCAAGAAGAAGTTTCGGTGCACTTATTTTACACGGCGGATTCGCCTCTGCTAGAATTATGAAAGGATATACAGGAGGCAGAAGCAAGGCAGCTTTAGCGAGGAAGCTAAAGTCAGACCGCCGATTGGCGGCCAAATTATGGAACGCTACGGTGGAAAGCATGTTGGTCAGGTATCTGAGCAGCATGCAAATACACTCGAGTAGGCCAACAAGTTGCTGAGCGAGACCCATAGGGCAGAACTGGGTGCGAACAGAACTGAACCAGCGCACAGTGGATCCGTCAGAGGCCAAAAATCAAAAAAATCAACCACACATGATTGAAACACAATGTAAACCAATTGTCTCTTAAATGTCCAATCTTCTTTAGACCATACCGCATTTTTCTGAAAACCTAACGGGACTTTCTAAAAACAGCATTGAAAGCGTGAACACGTGTTCATTTTCGCAACGCAGCTGCGCGCAGAGTGATTTTGTCAAATTAAAATCGAACTTCAAAGAGATCAAACGTTTGCTAGAGTGATCGGAATTGGATTATTTAAAATGCATTTTGATGTTGAAGGTATTAACTTTAAATCTAGATGTTAATAATTAACATCCTTGTAAAGTATTTCATGAAAAACTAATTTTACCGATAGTATTTTTTTGTGTATTTTGTGAACGTCTTTTTTATGTTTAGTTGAAGTTTTAGTTGTGTTTCAAGAAAATCCAGAAATTGGTTTGTATGTCATTGTGTTTGTCTTACTTTTAGGGTTTGAATGTGCAGAAATGTGCAGATGTCTGTATAATCGTAAAAATACTAAGGCCGTTTAAGTTGTCCTTTTGTCTATTGTGCTGTGTTGGTCTGTCTTCGTCTTTTGTAGCTGTGAATATTTTTGCAAAACTGTTAATAAATAAATATCTAAATTTTGTTTATGTTTCTTTCGAATAATTTTTGATGTAGGTTCTTCCCATAAGTGTGTGTTTACACGCCTGCAATTTTTAATATATGGTGCACAGAACACGGAACCAAAGCAGAAAAACTGACGAAATTGATTTCAGTTGTGCAGGGGAATATTCAAAACAACGGTTACATCTGTAAAACAATTTCAACTTTTTGGAACAATTATAAACGCAAAAAATCTTCAGTTGTTCAATACCAATCTGGTTGGCTGAATAAAGAGGAATCGATTTTGTTAAAACGCACGCAGTGTAAATCGCAGCAGATGGAGGAAAGTACTCATCGTGGCCGTCCTCAACTGGATTTTGCTGACTCTTCAACGAGAACTAAGCGACGTCGTATAGCTCAACTGAGTGAAATAGATGAGTCCGCTGTTTCTGCTCTACGCAATGAACATCAGAATCAAAAGATTCTGCCAGCAGGTCCCACTGAAGTTACTTCACTCTTAATGGAGACCTCTATGTCGAAACACCAGTATTTGCTGATAAGAAATTTTGTGAACAGCAAAATATCCTTTGATTTATTTCCAAGCTATCAAAAAATATAAAATTCAAAAAAAAGTAGATACCCAGACAATATTTTTGTAGACGAATCTCATGCGGAAGTCGAATTGCAGAGCTTACTTAACAGTACAGCATCTAGTATAATAGAGCTTCAGACCAACTTAATTGAAACTATTCCTGAGAATGCAGTTAGCAATCTAACTTTAATTGGAAAATGGGGCTTTGACGGAAGTACGGGGCATAGCGAGTATAATCAAAAGTTTTCATCCAGTGATTTGAACGATAGAAGTTTATTTGTAACATCATACGTACCTCTCCAACTAGTTTCGCAAATAGATGATCAAATAATTTGGAAAAACCCCCGACCATCATCGACTCGTTACTGTAGACCGATCAGATTTCAATTCAAGAAAGAGACAACCGAACTTTCGATTAAAGAAGAGAAGTAGATATTTTAAGGAAAAAATTAGCCTTTTGAAGCCAACACAATTAACCGCATCTAATAGAAAAATAGTTATTACACATAGCTTGCACCTTACTATGGTAGATGGAAAAGTGTGCAACGCGATCAGCGAATCTTCCGCTGCAAAGTGTTGTATATGTTCAGCACGACCAACAGAAATGACCGATGTTAAAAAATGTTTGAGTAAAGAAGTTCGCACAACATTTTATGAATTTGGCTTATCTCCACTGCATTCATACATACGCTTCTTTGAATACTTTTTACATGTTTCATATAAACTAGAGGTCAAAATGTGGCAAGTAAGAGACACAGAGAAGAAAAGTAAAGTATTGGAGAGAAAAAATAAAATTCAGACGGAATTGCGCGAAAAAATGGGTATAATAGTGGACAAACCAAGAGATGGAGGTAGAGGATCGTCCAACGATGGAAATATCGCAAGAATATTCTTTTCTAATGCAGCCTTGAGTTCCGAAATCACAGGAATTGATGAATGTTTGATTCATAGGTGTGCAACATTATTGCAAGCCATGGCATCGGGGTATAAAATTAATGCGGAGAAATTTAAACTCTACGCACTGGATACAGCTAATGATCTGATAACTGCATATCCATGGTACTATTTGCCGGCAACCGTTCACAAGGTTTTAATACATGGTTCTGCTGTGATAGAGCTACATGAGTGTCGATTGGAGAGCTTTTGGAGGAAGCTGCAAAGTCCAATAACAAGGAAATAAAAAAATGTAGACTTCAGAAAAAGACAAGTCCAACTCTACGCGCTGGATACCGCTAATGATCTGATAACTGCATATCCATGGTACTATTTGCCGGCAACCGTTCACAAGGTTTTAATACATGGTTCTGCTGTGATAGAGCTACATGAGTGTCGATTGGAGAGCTTTCAGAGGAAGCTGCAGAGTCCAATGACAAGGAAATAAAAAAATGTAGACTTCAGAAAAAGACAAGTCCACTTTGTTGAACTCTGTTTATGAATTACTAGATGATTCTATATAATTTTTGTTTCCTTTATTTTTCTTTTATTGTTTTTTTTTTATATTGGATTTTTGATGATATGTATGTCTATGTAAAACAACATTTTTCTAAAAACATAACTGCAATGTAGATAAAATAAAATAATTTGAATTTTATTAAAAAAAAAAATATATTAAGTGTATTTCGATCATTCCTAATGGGAGCTATTGGATATAGTCGTTTGGTTTGTCAAATTTTTTTATTATTTCTTATCTTTATTTTTGGAAAGAATTTCAACCCGCTATGTCAAGAAAAGTATTTTTGGCCGCTGTTCCATACAAGCGGATCCACAGTGCAGCGGTTGAGCGGCAGAGGTCGCATGAGGGCGAAACGTCCCTTGGTAAAAAAATGCGAAATCGCTAAAAGCGATGGTGGAATAGTACTTTATGTGCTTGATCGCAGTTGGGATGACGGTGCTATCTCCTACGAAGAATGGAAGACTGTAGCGGCGGCTATCTCAACAGTCTTCCTGAAGGTGGTTAAAGAAAACACTAGGCCACCCCCAAAATGTGTGAGTGCCGGTCGGAACAATGGGTTTCTTCTTCTTCTTCTTAATTGGCTTAGACACCGCTTACGCGATTATAGCCGAGTTAACAACAACGCGCCAGTCGTTTCTTCTTTTCGCTACGTGGCGCCAATTGGATATTCCAAGCGAAGTCAGGTCCTTCTTCACCTGGTCCTTCCAACGGAGTGGAGGTCTTCCTCTTCCTCTGCTTCCCCCGGCCGGTACTGCGTCGAATACTTTCAGAGCTGGAGTGTTTTCATCCATCCGGACAACATGACCTAGCCAGCGTAGCCGCTGTCTTTTAATTCGCTGAACTATGTCAATGTCATCGTATATCTCGTACAGCTCATCGTTCCATCGAATGTGATATTCGCCGTGGCCAATGCGCACAGGACCATAAATCTTTCGCAGAATTTTTCTCTCGAAAACTCGTAACGTCGACTCATCGGTTGCTGTCATCGTCCATGCACCATATAGCAGGACGGGAATTATGAGCGACTTATAGAGTTAAGCTTTTGTTCGTCGAGAGAGGACTTTACTTTTCAATTGCCTACTCAGTTCGAAGTAGCACCTGTTGGCAAGAGCAATCCTGCGTTGGATTTCCAGGCTGACATTGTTGGTAGTGTTAATGCTGGTTCCTAAATTGACGAAATTATCTACAACTTCAAAGTTATGACTGTCAACAGTGACGTGAGAGCCAAGTCGCGAGTGATATCAATATCATCGGCATACGCCAGCAGCTGTACACTCTTATAGAAGATGGTACCTTCTCTGTTTAGTTCTGCAGCTCGATCTATTTTCTCCAGAAGCAGGTTGAAAAAGTCACACGATAGGGAGTCGCCTTGTCTGAAACCTCGTTTGGTATCGAACGGCTCGGAGAGGTCCTTCCCGATCCTGACGGAGCTTTTCGTGTTACTCAACGTCAGTTTACACAGCCGTATTAGTTTTGCGGGGATACCAAATTCAGACATCGCGGCATAAATGCAGCTCCTTTTCGTGCTGTCGAAAGCAGCTTTGAAATCGACGAAGAGATGGTGTGTGTCGATTCTCCTTTCACGGGTCTTTTCCAAGATTTGGCGAACGGTGAATATCTGGTCGGTTGTTGATTTTGCAGGTCTAAAGCCACATCGATAAGGTCCAATCAGTTTGTTGACGATGGGCTTTAATCTTTCACGCTCGATAGAACCTTATATACGATGTTGAGGAGGCTAATCCCACGTTAGTTGGCGCAGACTGTGGGGTCTCCTTTTTTATGGATTGGGCATAGCACACTTAAATTCCAATCGTTGGGCACGCTTTCATCCGACCATATTTTACAAAGAAGCTGATGCATGCTCCCTATTAGTTCTTCGCCGCCGTGTTTGAATAGCTCGGCCGGCACTCCGTCGGCCCCTGCCGCTTTGTTGTTCTTGAGGCGGGCGATTGCTATTCGAACTTCTTCATGGTCGGGTAGTGGAACGTCTGCTCCATCGTCATCGATTGGGAAATCGGGTTCTCCTTCTTCTGGCGTTGTACGTTCACTGCCATTCAGCAGACTGGAGAAGTGTTCCCTCCATAATTTAACTATGCTCTGGGCATCGGTCACTAGATCACCTTGGGGGGTTCTACAAGAGTGTGCTCCGGTCTTGAAACCTTCTGTTAGACGCCGCATTTTTTCCTAGAATTTTCGAGCATTACCCCTGTCGGCCAGCTTATCAAGCTCTTCGTTCTCACGCATTTCGGCCTCCTTTTTCTTCTGTCTGCAAATGCGTCTCGCTTCCCTCTTCAACTCTCGGTATCTATCCCATCCCGCACGTGTAGTGGTCGATCATAACGTTGCGAGGTAGGCAGCCTGTTTTCTCTCCGCTGCGACCCGGCACTCCTCGTCGTACCAGCTGTTCTTTTGCACTTTCCGAAAACCAATGGTTTCGGTTGCAGCTGTACGTAAGGAATTTGAAATTTCTTCCCACAGTTCCCTTATACCGAGTTGTTGACGAGTCCTCTCAGAGAGCAGGAGTGCAAGCCGAGAAGAAAATCGTTCGGCTGTCTTTTGTGATTGCAGCTTCTCGACGTCGAACCTTCCTTGTGTTTGTTGGCGTGCGTTTTTTGCTGCACAGGGCCGGTTGCGAATCTTGGCTGCAATAAGATGGTGGCCCGAGTCGATGTTAGGACCTCGGAGCGAATGAACGTCTAGAACACTGGATACGTGTTTTCCGTCTATCAGAACATGATTGATCAGGTTGTTGGCTTTTCGACCCGGAGACAGCCAGGTAGCTTGATGAATCTTCTTATGCTGGAATCTAGTACTACAAATAACCATATTTCGGGCCCCGGCGAAGTCAATCAGCCTCAACCCATTTGGGGATGTTGGCGTTAAAGTCTCCAAGCACGATTTTGACATCGTGGCGGGGGCAGCTCTCATTAGCGCGCTCCAAGCGCTCATAGAAGGCATCTTTTTTCACATCGTCCTTCTCTTCCGTCGGGGCGTGGGCGCAAATCAGCGATATGTTGAAGAACCTCGCTTTGATGCGGATTGTGGCTAGACGTTCATTCACCAAACTTGTGCTCCTTTATATGGCCACTGTAGTAAATGTCACAAGGACCTACTCGTCTCTGTCCTTGTCCCGTCCATCGCATTTTTTGGACGGCGGTGATGTCAGCCTTTATTTTTGCGAAGACATCAACCAGCTGGGCAGCGGCACCTTCCCAATTAAGGGTCCGGACATTGCAGGTGCATGCCCTCAAATCGTAGTCTTATTTCGTTTGCCATGGCCGTCATCAAAAAGGGGGTCTCTCATCCGAGGCTGTGTTTTCTTTTTCATGGGGGGGGGTTGTTTACGTGGAGGGTCCCAAACCCAGCGCACAACCCTATGCAGGGGATGGTTCGCCTTCTCACATTAGCTCGCCTTCGAACGGATGTTCTTAGGCTACCTAGAGGATGCTTGGTCAAAGACCGGAAGTAGTGAGCTGCTTGAGCCATGTGTAAAAGAATCGTTTCTGGCCACTCCCAAGTAAATGGCGATCAGAGAACTTTCCTCACTTGCGTGAACTTCTACACATGACTCCATCCTCCAATGAACAATGGGCTGCACAAGCAAAAAAGAGAGACCAAAATGTGTGAGTATGAAGAGCTTGACAAGCTGGCCGACAGGGGTAATGCTCGAAAATTCTAAGAAAAAATGCGGCGTCTAACAGAAGATTTCAAGACCGGAGCACACTCTTGTAGAACCCCCAAAGGTGATCTAGCGGCCGATGCCTAGAGCATGCTAAAATTATAGAGGGAACACTTCTCCAGCCTGCTGAATGCCAGTGAACCCGATTCTCCAATCAATGACGATGGAGCAGATGATCCATTGCCCGACCATGAAGAAGTTCGAATAGAAATTACCCGTCTGGAGAACAACAAAGCAGCGGGAGCCGATGGATTGCCGGACGAGTTATTCAAACACGGCGGCGAAGAAGTGAGATCCACAATCTGCGAAAACTACCGTGGGATAGGCCTCCTCAACATCGCGTATAAGGTTCTATCGAGCGTATTGTGTGAAAGAATAAAGTCCACCGCAACAAACTGATTGGACCTTATCAGTGTGGCCTTAGGCCTGGCAAATCAACAACCGATGAGATATTCACCATGCGCCAAACCTTGGAGAAGACCCTTGAAAGGACAATCGACACACACCACCTTTTCGTCGATTTCAAAACTGCTTTCGACAGCACCAAAAAGAGCTGCCTTTATGCCACGATGTCTGAATTTGGTATCCCTGCAAACTAATACGGTTGTGTAAACTGACTTTGAGCAACACCAAAAGCTCCGTCAGGATCGGGAAGGACGTCTCCGGGGCGTTCGATACCAAACCCCCGTAAGGTTTAAATAGTTTTTTTTGCATTTTTTTTTATTTTTTTTCTAAATGACCAATATGTCGAGAATATTGTGTACAAATTTTGAGTTATAGTCAAACGGAGTTACAGAGTTTTAAACGACCAGCCGTGATACCTGACTTTGAAACTTTTGAAAATTCAAATCGATTTTCCCGAAAACGTTATTTTTCGTTCGTGAACATTACAACTCAAAGTCTACTGAATTGATCCTTTTGAAAATTTGAACTTTACTTCTTCACATAAATCAACAGGTAATCAGATGGAGTTTTTTTTCTTTTTTTATTAACAAATTGACCGCGATTTTTTTTAGCTAAAATCGCGCTTTTTACTTGCAAGTGCTGCAAAAAATAGAAAAAATCAGAACTTTTTCTGATTACCTCGAGAAATACACCATTTTTATAACGCATATAAATTTTTTTGTTTCATATGATCCGGTAACGAGTTATAATGTTCACCGCTGAACCACTTTTTTTGAAGGCGCTTCTGGAGATTCACCGTCATAGGCTTATTTATTAATATTTTTCATTTTTTATAATATACTTCAAAGTTGTACATAAATATGTCATTAAGTTTAGTAAAATTATATTAATCATGTTGCCGTAAAAGAAACGCAAATATATTTTTTTGCCTTTAAAACCTTACCACTCCCCTGAAAACACAGGACTCAATATAAATATAATTTTACAAGTTGTGCAATATTATAAATGAAAATTAATAGTAGTTGAAATTTTTATGATAAAATATATAAAAAAAAATATCTGAACTTCTGAAATATTTTGAAATCCAAGGAGATGCGCTCCAAATAATAAGGACACCACCCAGCGACTCAGTCAAAACGGAAATAATACGTAGGTTGCTATATATATTTCTGGCCTAATAATGTAAATAGGCATATTTTTCAAGGAAAATGGTTTTTTTTTCTGAAGGTATCTGAAGGTATGTTCAGTGGCGTAACTATAGGTCGGCAAGTCGGCAAAATGCCACGGGCCCCCAGCCCGAAGGGGCCCTCGGTCAGAGGAAAACTCAATTCCCAACATTTATTATTACACATACACATTACTTAAGTAAAAAAAAAGTTTTGTCTTTAATTTATTTGTTACCTTCTTAGTTGCATACACAACTAAAAAAAATATGTCTAGGTATCAAACTTTCAATGCATTAGTAAAAAAAAAATTTAACCCTGTTTTAGAAAGAATGGTCAAAATCCAATTACTCGTAATTATTTCGGAAACATGTGTGGACAAACATACCTCAAAAATGTGTATATTGGTTTACATTTATATTCACTGAGCATGTCTCAGGGTGTCTCGCTGAGACTAAGTATACTGCCGGCATTAAAATCAGTGTTGCCGTTTTAGCGCATTTCGCGCTAGATAGCGCAATTCTAGACTCTAGTAGAAAATTGTAAAAATTATTGACGATCGTAAATTTAAGCCAATAAGTTAATTGCCAGTACCGTAAAACGTTAGGAAAATAACGAGCTGGGAATTCCCCAAAGGATTTAGAATTCCCCGACCACAATGTTATTGATGCGTTTAATATTTTGTCTCTTTTTTACATTAAAGTGTTATGTTATGACTGTCTCTGATTTTACTAACAGAGTTCATTTATAAAGATACATCATCAGTTGAAAGTTCTTAAGAAAAATTGCCACACTTGCCTGAACACAGTTTGTAGAAAAAGACTAAAACTGTAAAAAAAGAAACGGCATCTGGTGAAGGCACACCAACCGCACCCGAACGTAATGATGACTAGAAAGATATTCAGTTATTTAATTTAGTTCATTTTGATAAATGTAATAATGGTTAAATAAATTCACATAAAAACACATCTTCTCTTATTGCCACTAAAAATTCACAGCTAAAATTTAGCGCAATTTTGAAATGAGTTTGGTGTATTTTTTTTCTTTCTCAAACGGCAACACTGCTTAAAATTTATGTTGGTAATACTTGCTGATGCTTGGGGAATCCCCGATTCGAGTTTGTATATATTAAAAGCTCCACTATTGTAATATATTATGCAAGAACTCACCAAGCAATTAGCAGTTTATTGTTGTAAGAATTGGTTGTTTGTTGCAAGTGAGGATATATTTAATTAGTTAATTGTGAAAATAGGTTGACAATGTCTACTCGGTACGAATTTTATTCTAATATTTAAAATAATCTATACTATAACAATTATATTAATTTTTAATCTACCCATAAAATTAATCATTTACATCGTCGGTAGGTATCGGTAGTAAAGTTTGAAATCACAAGTTACGAAATTATTATTTAAAATAATGATTCTCATCGCGCATTTCAAAATCAATTCCCTATTTTGACATTCGTAACCACCAAAACTATTTCGTTACCTATGTTCATCGTTCTTTCAAAACTTACAAAATTTGACACTTGAATTGAACTTTGAACAATCGGTGGACTTTCGTTATAAACATTTTTACGGTCGCTTTTTTGGTATTTGTTAGCAATTAATTAGATTTTTCAATAAATAAAAACTACAGTATTATTACAAACTTTTTGCGGTTTTGTTCTAGAAAGTATCAGACTGGAAGCGAAAAACGAAAGCGAAAGAAGGAGTCTGAAGAACAAAGTAAAAAGTTAAATAAAATAAGTCAGTACTTTAATAACACTGCCCAACAAATGAATACTTTTTGAATGGAACAGAATAGCGACCCCATAATTCTGAAAGGGTATGTTGAGTAGATCATTTTGTAGAACAAACTTATGGTCCAGCACGTCTGAGTTTTTTTTACAGTGGGTCAAAGTTTTCATTTTTTGGTCGAAGGGAGCATTATACTATATGAAAAAAATGTTGTAAGTTAATGTCTGAGAGAATTCTTATGGTCAGAGTTGTATTGTGGAATTGTATGAGGATTATTTTTGTGGAAGATCTTAACCCTCTAACTGGTTTCTTTATGGATCAATTTGACCCATTTAAAATGATCTTTGTGTCTTTAAAAAAGGACATTTAAGGATTAAAATATTCCACGAAAATGTTTGGCGGAAAATTTCAGTGGGGGTCACCAAAGACACCATTGTTGTAAATAAAGCTCTTTACGATTGATAAAAAAAATTATAATTTGTTTTAATAGTGGTTTATTATATGTAGTATGTACATATTTATTTTTTTGCTTCAGCAGTAGTAGGACAATGGATTAAAGATTAAACTTAATATGCTTTCCTGTATTTAGCTTGACGTGAATGTTCCGAAAGGGTATGTTGAGTAGATCATTTTGTAGAATATGAAAGGGTATGTTGAGTAGATCATTTTGTAGAACAAACTTATGGTCCAGCACGTCTGAGTTTTTTTTACAGTGGGTCAAAGTTTTTATTTTATGGTCGAAGGGAGCATTATACTATATGAAAAAAATGTTGTAAGTTAATGTCTGAGAGAATTCTTATGGTCAGAGTTGTATTGTGGAATTGTATGAGGATTATTTTTGTGGAAGATCTTAACCCTCTAACTGGTTTCTTTATGGGTCAATTTGACCATTTTTTTGAGAAAATCAAAAAATATCCTTTAAAAAAGGACATTTAAGGATTAAAATATTCTACGAAAATGTTTGGGGGAAAATTTCAGTGGGTAAATAAAGCTCTTTACGATTGATAAAAAAATTACACGCCAACATATACAAAGTAGGTGAAATCGTCGTCAAGTTCGGCCGGGCCAAACACTGAGTTCTCGCGTCTAGTCAGCTGTGACTTACAAATCGGGTGTGATAAAATTAAGAATAATTGACTTACTAAGCAATACATATCGGGTGTGATTTTTACTAAAATTAATATAAAAAAAGAACAATTAAAGCTTAAATAAGCATGGCGGATTCTGTTTGCAAATTAAGAGATTGGTTTTGTTTTATTTGTGGACATTTTATGCACCTTCAAAGCAGAAGAAAGATATTCCCTACAATTGAAGAACCATATTTTCTTTTCTTTGGAATACGATTTTAATGTGAAGCTTGGATACCAAAAACTGTATGTACTACTTGCGAAAGTTTTCTTTTGACCTGATACAAAGGCGGTACTAAGGCGCTGCCATTTTCTGCGCCTATTGTATGGATTGAACCAGAACCAAATCAGATACATGCTATTTCTGCGTAAATTACAAATTTGGTTGAAGCCAAAGGCACTATGCGATAATGATATTTTGAAGATCTTGTAAGAGATTTAGGACTAACAAAAGAGAAAGCTGAAATATTATGTTCCAGATTGAAAAACAGGAATTTGATAAAAGCCGATGTAAAAGTTACATCGCCAAGAAAAAGACACGCCGATTTGGAAAGTTGTTTTAAAAAATCAGAATAACTTGTATACTGTTGCAGTATTGAAGATGTTCTAAAATATCTAAAGCTTTCACTGGACTCTTCCGCTTGGCGACTATTTATAGATAGTTCAAAACACAGCTTAAAAGCAGTTTTACTGCACAATGAAAATCAGCATCCATCAATACCGGTTGCGTATTCCACAAAAAAGGTGGAAGCATACGCAAATATTTCAAATCTCTTAAATAAAATTGAATACTATAAATATAAATGGGAAGTATGCTCAGACTTCAAAATGATTGCAATATTGACTGGAATGTAAACAGGATACACAAAATATATGTGCTTTCTTTGTAAATGGATTCACGTGCTACCAGCAGCCATTATCATATTAAATATTTCGAAGAACGTAAAGAAAATATTATTGGTGACTTAAATGTAATCCATGAATCTCTTGTCCCAAAAGATAAGGTCCTACTTCCACCGCTGCATATTAAGTTGGGCGTGGTGAAAAATTTTATTAACAGCTTAAATACACAAGGATATGCTTTCAAACGCTTTCAAACAATTTTCCCCAGATTATCTGCAGCAAAATTAAATGAAGATAAAATACGGTTTTAAGAAATAATTTATTTCATTTTGTAAACTACCTTTTCTAGGAATGCTCGTTGGACCCGATATAAGAAAATTATTACAAGATGAAGAATTTTATGGTCATCTGTCGGATATGCAAAAGACAGCATTTGACTTTATGCAGCTGGTTATATCCGAATTCCTTGGAAACTCAAAAGCACAAAACTATGCAGAAAATATTGAAAGCATGCTAATCGGTTTTAACAATATTGGCGTTAAGATGTCACTAAAGCTGCATTTTCTGCACTCTCATCTCAAGTTTTTTAAAGAAAACCTTGGAGCGGTTTCAGATGAACGCGGTGAAAGGTTTCATCAAGATATAAAGGTATTGGAAGAAAGATTCAAAGGGAAATCCCAAAGTTCAATGCTTGCTGAATACGTATGGGGCTTGTACAGAAACCTTGACACATCGGAACATTCACGTCAAGCTAAATACAGGAAAGCATATTAAGTTTAATCTTTAATCCATTGTCCTACTACTGCTGAAGCAAAAAAATAAATATGTACATACTACATATAATAAACCACTATTAAAACAAATTATAATTTTTTTTATCAATCGTAAAGAGCTTTATTTACAACAATGGTGTCTTTGGTGACCCCCACTGAAATTTTCCGCCAAACATTTTCGTGGAATATTTTAATCCTTAAATGTCCTTTTTTAAAGACACAAAGATCATTTTAAATGGGTCAAATTGATCCATAAAGAAATCAGTTAGAGGGTTAAGATCTTCCACAAAAATAATCCTCATACAATTCTACAATACAACTCTGACCATAAGAATTCTCTCAGACATTAACTTACAAATTTTTTTCATATAGTATAATGCTCCCTTCGACCAAAAAATGAAAACTTTGACCCACTGTAAAAAAAAAACTCAGACGTGCTGGACCATAAGTTTGTTCGAAAAAAGTGATCTACTCAACATACCCTTTCAGAATATTGGGTCGCTATTTTGTTCCAAAAATGCTTTTGGACAGTGTATTCAAGATAGTATACACGAAGAATCAAATGAACAGCGCGACGGAAAGGCAGAAAATGATGACATAAGTGGCAATATCGCAGGGCCCGATAACAGTGAATATTTAGATTCAGAGCAACCACAACCAGGTACAAGCAAATCTTTAAATGAATCATGTTTGTACATAGAAAAATTAAAATCTTTACCGCATGTTATTGATAAAGGTAACTTTAAAGAACTCAATGATCAAGAAAAACGGTTTGTGATCGAAAACGGACACTGTTAACCAAAAGGCCCCTTTTTAAGGGATAGTAACAATAGATATTTCTTAGATAAATATTATTACACTGTTTCTAAATCTGGCGTAAAGTTAGAACGTACATGGCTGTCCTATTCTCTATTGCTTTAAAAAGCATATTGTGAACCATGTTGGTTATTCGCAAATAGGGCATCTAAAAAGATACAAAATATTTGGATGGAAGGCTATGCTGATTGGAAACATATTGTGGAAGCCATAGAAAGACATGAGACATCGAAAGAACATTTGCATTCATGTTTTGTACATCGACAGTGGCAATTACATGGAACACTAGATGAAGAGCAAGAGTCCATTATCAAGAGAGAAAAAGTTTTTTGGCGCCAGGTACTCACTAGACTCCTTGATGTTACTCTGAGACTTTCAACCTGTAATTTAGCTTTTCGTGGCCATAAAGAAACGGTATATGGCAACGATTCTGATCCAAAAGGAAATTTTTTGAGTATTGTTGAGTTATTAGCCAAATACGATCCTATTTTACAATAGTTGCTAAGCAAACCTAAGGGCCAGATTAAATATTTAAGTCCAAAAATACAAAATGAGCTCATTGCTGTTCTGGTTCAAAAAGTGGAAAATGCTCTGGTAAATGAAATAGTCACCGCACCGTTTTATTCCATTTTGTTTGATACTACTCAAGATATTTCCAAAACAGATCAATTGTGTGAACTTTACGGTTACTATGTAATCGAGAAAGATGAAAATGGAACTCCAAAGGCGCTCGTAATTAAAGAGTCATTTTTAGGGTAGGATAGGTAGGTACTTATGGCGGAGTTCAAAAACTCATAAGAGATATAGAGCCAAATGCAGTGTATGTCCATTGTGCTGCTCATAATTTAAACTTGGTAGTAAATGATGCAGTAAAAGAGGTCATAGAAATACAAACATTATTCGAAACTGTGAAACAAATTTATAATTTTTTTGGCCATAGTATTAGAATATGGAATATATTATCTAGTTTTATATCTGACAACAAAAAAAGGAGAAACCGTTGTATTATCAAATTCAGTAACATTAAAAACAATGAATCCAACTAGATGGGCAGGACGCTTTGATGCCATGTTTGCTTTAAAGGTTCGATTTGTTGATGTTCAAAAAGCGCTAACAAAAACCATTTTATCAAATTCCAAATCAGATGAGAGAAATGAAGCTATCTTGCTAAAGAAGAAGGTAGAGAACTACAATTTTATTATATTGCTGGTTTTCCATCGCAAAGTCTTACAAACCATAGACGCGGTTTCTAAAGCACTTCAATCTAAAGCCATCGATCTTTCAAATGCTTCAAAGCGTTTGCAAGTCTGTCTAGAAGAACTTGAAAAGTATCGGCATGAATTTGAAGATTTAAAAACGGAAGCAAATAGTATTGCAGTTAAATGGTCTATAAACCCTGAATTTCGTAAAACTCGTCAGAGAAAAGTGAAACGTCATTTTGATGAAATTTGTGAGGATGAACGTCTCCAAGATCCTGAAAGCTTGTTTAAAGTGAACTTATTCTATCGTGTATAAGACATCATCATTAATCTACTTAGATCGCGTTTCCTTGGAATGAATGAAATTGCTTCCAATTTTAGTGTCTTGCAGCCTGCCAGTTTGCAAAACTTGAATGATACTGATTTATTGGAAAAGGCTTTAGCATTTGTTCATTTATATAAAAAAGATATATCCATGCCGTTTTCCATAGAAATTCTCAGTTTTCGATCCTCTTTTAAACACGAAATAGAAAGGTCATCTTCTATAAGAGAACTTGCTGACTTATTAATAATAAAGAATCATTTTATATCTTCAAGCTTTCCTGAAGTGTGCACTGCATTTCTGTTATTTCTCACCATTCCTGTAACTACGGCTAGTGCCGAGCGATAATTTTCAAAACTGAAATTGATAAAAACTTATTGAAGAAATTCTATGGGACAAGAAAGGTTAAGCAATTTGGCTATTCTATCCATCGAAATTTCTATGGCCCGAAATTTGAACTTTGATGATGTCATTAACACTTTTGCTGAACAGAAAGTCCGAAGAAAGGAATTTTAATAATTAAAATTGTGTACTTCAAATAAAATTGTGATTTCAGTTTAATATGTACTTTAAATTAGGTACCTTTAATTAAAAGTGAATAATTAGAAAATCAAGAAATTATAATTATAAAGTTTGTATGTACCTACTTCACGTAATGATTTATTAGTTAACTCTTACAAATAAAAGTGTATAAATAAATATTTTAAAATAAAAAATACTATTGTTGTTGGTTCAGCTTCTTTATATATTGGGGAAGTGGGAGGGCAGGGGCCCATTCGATGAATTTGCCACGGGCCTCGAACGGTATAGTTACGCCACTGGGTATGTTACATGACGGTCTTGCATTATCAGTTCACGTACGGCATCGACTGTTTTTGGACGACCTTCACGGAATTCGTCTTTGAGCGAGCGTCGGCCACGATTGAATTCGTTGTACCAGTTTTTCACAGGGCTATAGGATGGTGCTTCATAGCCATTCCAAGATTTTAGTTCATCGATGCACTCTTGTCGTGATAATCCACGTCGAAAGTTGTGAAAAATGATCGCACGAAAATGTTCACGAGTTAATTCCATTTTTTGGCCGAGATGAATTTTTTAATTCCCTGTAAATAAAACAATTCACGATTAAATGACAAAACGTTCTGAGTGATTTTATGCTAAAAAATGTCAAACTTTCCAATGGAAATGTCAGATTGCACCTGGCAACACTTAGTGTTGCCCTAGGGCAGAATATATATAGCAGCCCTCGTAAGATGGGGTACGAAAGAGCTACCACCAACCCTTCCACCAGGCTATCACAACAAAGCAGCACGACGTAAGCAATTATTACTATCAATTAAATATTAGATAAGCTTAACTCTAAGTATAATATAGACAAGTATAATATGACGAAATAAGCCCATAGAATTTTCTCCAAGCACAAATGAATCCTTATTACTAAAAACATTTTTAAACACTATCCCGCCTCATTTATCGGCAATAATTTACGGCAGAAACATTAACTCCTTGAGAGAAGCCTATTACGTACTGAAAGAAACAGAACTTCCAAACAGAAATCAATATGGTCAAATATGACCTGGGGGTCATAATCCAATAAATAATAGGTATGTATTACAATAACACCAATAGGCACAACAACGAACGAACAAGAACGAATCAAAAACAAGGAAATACAGAACAAACACGACTAAATAGTAATCGTTTCAATAATCAAAATAAAAGTAATAACAAAGTAAGCTCATTTAGACGGAATTACTAGAACCATAACAATTAAAATGGTGCAAAAAGTACCAACTATCGAAATGAAATTCCAATGGAAGTATAACACATAAGACAAGAAGTAAATTTTCCCTTGGAGCGTACCAGAACTACCTTCCGTTAGTAGAATTAACAATCAAAAATGAAAAGATTATATATCTAATCAACTCAGGTTCTACTACGTCCTTCATTGACAATAGGAAACTGATTAAGTATAAATAAAAGAATACTATTAAATAACTCAATAAAAGTCCGGTCATTTAATAGCGAAGCACTAATCAAATGGGAAATAATAACAAGCTTACCGCTCGAATTTAATTTTGACGCAAATATGTCATGGAAATTAACTGACCTACATACAGGGTCTGGCACTCGAAGTGTGCAATTAAAAAAGCCATAAATTCGGTTTGGAAAATTATTTTTATTTATTTTAAAGTACAAAATATGTGAAAATAATCATAAATTCAGGACCAATTCACTTTTGCTCGATATGACCACCTTTTGCTTTAACTATGGCCTTGAGACGGTCAAAAAACGAATCGCAAGCTGCCCGAATGTGACTTGCCGCTATTTTGGCCCACTCACGGACAATGGTTTTTGCAGCATCTCGAGACTGGTGTATTTTTTACTTCGGACCTTGCTATCCAAAATAGCCCAGAGAGAATAATCCATTGGATTCGCATCTGGTGAATTCGAGAGCCATTGTGTGGTCGTAATGAAGTTCGGAACGTTGTTTTTCCGCCATTCTTGGTTCACTCGCTCTTTGTGAGACGGTGCTGAGTCTTTTTGAAACGTCCATGGTTTGCGACCGAAATGTTTGTTTGCCCACGGTTTCAAATCAGCCTCCAGAACACTTTCCCAATAATAAGTATGTCGCATTTACTTTGACACCAGGCTCGATGAAAACAATTGGAGAGCGCCCATCTGCGGTGACAGCGGCCCAAACCATTATTTCTGGCGGGTGCTGTCTCCTGGTGGCCAACCGATGACTTAGATTTTCGTACGAACGGTTGGTCAAGCAACTGCTTCGCTCTATCAAGTCTCACTTGTTGCTGCTTCTGTGTGAGATCATGGGCCTTTTGGAACTTATAAGGCTTGACATTGAGCTCATTTTTCAATATGCGTCGGATGCTGCGGTCGGAAATTTTCAGTTCTTTAGCCATTTGATTTGCACTTCGTCGTGGATTTCACTCAAGCCGCTTCTTCACTTCCGAACCATCTCACATGACGTTGCAGTCTCTTGATGACCACCCCCATGGCATTTTGCGATGATATCAGTATCATTATAACGAGTGATGGAGCGATAAACAAAAACTTTATTCACATTAAGGTGTTTGAGCTCAGAAACAATTGTTGGCTGTGATTTTCCAGCTAAATATAAAGCAATCACACTATTACGTTTGAATTCCATCGCTGATCACTTTTTTTGCGTTCACTTTTGGCAAAACGCTTTTGTACACTTGTGAATAATACTCCGAACTATCATTCAGCTAATTTATAAACAGCTGATTCCAATGAGACAGCTGCGCGAACGATCTCAAGTTGCTTACACTTCGAGTGCCGGACCCTGTAATAAAGGATTCGAAGCAATCATTGGGCAAAACATATTAAAACCATTACAACCAGTTATTGACATGAGAAACGCTGCTTTAAAAATTAATAACGAAGTGATAAAATTTGTGAATTCTTGCCCATATAATTTTAACGGAATTTATCAATTAAAGAGTATAGAAATAGGGATTTGCAAACTGAATAATTTGCAACAAACCTAAATGAGGAAGAGATATTTTTAGTTAGTAAGTTAATAAAAAATTACAAAGACTTATTTTATAAAGAAGGCGATGATCTTACACCAGCTATTCAACACGATGGACACCCCGGTATATTCAAAAATTTACAGATGCCCACAGGTACTTGAAGAAAAGATAACTAAACAAATTCAGGAACCCTTAAGAAACAGCAATTCTCCATACAATACCCCTTTATGGATAGTACCAAAAAAATCAGATAACTCCCAAACAAAGAAATGTCGGATTTTGATAGATTACAAAAAATTAAATGTCATCAAAATCGACGACAAATTTCCAATTCTAAACATCGATAATATATTGGATAAATTGGGAAGAGCTGTATACTTTACGACACTCGATCTCGCAAAAGGATTCCACCAAATCTTAGTAAAAGAAGAAGATCGAAAGAAACCGCGTTTTCAACACTTTTTGGTCATTACGAATACGTTAGAATGCCCTTCGGTCTTAAAAATGCCCCATCAACCTTCCAAAGGCTAATGAATTGTGTCCTTAGAGAACACATTAACAAAATTTGCGTGGTGTAAATGGACGATATCCTCGTTTTCAGTACAACATTACAAGAGGATATACAAAGCCTTACAAAAATTTTCAATGCATTAAACACCTTAAGCTACAATTTGACAAGTGCAATTTTTGTGCCCAAGAAACACAGTTTCTAGGCCATTTTTTAACACCTGAAGGAGTTAAACCGAACTCTGATAAGATAATCAAAATACAAGATTTAAAATTACCAAAAACAACAAGGCAAATAAAGTATTTTCCAGGAGCTACAGGATACTATCGAAAAATTATAAAGGACTATGCAAAAGTAGCACAACCTATGACACATTTTCTAAAGACAAATGGTAAAATGAATGTAAATGTCTCTACATACATAAACTCATTTCAAAAATTAAAACAAATAATGACAGATGCCCCAGTACTAAGTTATCCAGATTTCAATAAGAAGTTTACATTAACTACTGATGCAAGCAATTTCGCAATCGGTGCCGTACTACAACAAAATGGACATCCTGTATGTTATGCGAGCAGAACTCTTAACCACCACGAAAGTAGATATTCTACAACAGAAAAAGAGTAGTTAGTGATCGTTTGGGCCACAAACTACTTCCGGCCATATTTATATGGCATCCAATTTAATTTGTTAACAGATCATCAACCATTAAAATGACTATACACTAAGGCTTACTGTAAAGATATAAATCTTAGACCACAAAGATGGATACAAAAATTAAGAGAATGGAAACAGGTAGCAATCTATCTTTAGAAAAGAATTTAGACGAAAACGATGCAAACACAATCCACTCTCAAAAGGAACAACATTTTGGACAAAAAATGTATGTATCCCCACCAGATTTCGACAATAATATTTCTTCAGGCAAAATTGGCACATATAGCGAAGTTAATGACTATGAATATTATAAATTACAACAAAAAATTATCGAGTTATTTGACAACATTAAAATTGTTAAATGTTCATTTCACACTAAAAATGTAAATAGCGAAGAAGAAGCCTACAGACATATCCAAAATTATCAGAAGTTCGAAACAGGACACACAGGAATATCCGAGAACTAGGAGGGAATTGAAAGACACATCTACTTTCCAAACTTGAAAAAACTGATACACAAATTTGTAAACAACTGCGATACATGCAACATGTTAAATATGATAGGCGGCCTATAAGAGCTCAATTTAATTTAACAGAAACACCGAAAGAATGCAAAGAAATAATTCACATGGATTGACACACTAACTCGAAAGCGAATTTTCTAACTTTTATAGACAGGTTTTCTCAAAGCATTTTTTCTCGAAGATAGGACAAGCCAAACAATAATCGAGAAAATAAACCAATATAAGTCGCAAAGAGGACAGTTTAAAAATTGAGTATTACTGATAACCAATTTTCAAAATTGCTGACATTATAACTCAACGAAAAATTGACCGATCGACTTCAAATTAAAACTGGATATAGTTGAATACATTTGCTATACAATAGACTACGATCTTTTTGATTAGTTGAAAATTGTCAATTTGGCATTAAAAAAAAACACCATTTTTTTCGTAAAAAATCGATTTTTTTTTTTCAAAATTACGCCGTTTTCTTAATTTTTGATATTTTTCAAAGATCGTAGTTCATTGTATAGAAAATATATTTAAATCTAATAAACATTTTAAATTTTTTGATTCAGCTACTCATTCGACCGGAATCATGTCAGCAGTTGAGGCACTTTTTTTCCGGCACTTCCGCAGACAGCACATAACTCCGTTATTTTTCAATATTTTTGTAAAAAAAAATTTTTTCATATAGCTAAAAATATACTTTATTACGTCCATAGAACGTCGAAACATTCAATCTAGTACTTTCTTTAAAAAAAAAATCACGAAAATCGCCTAATTTTTCATGCGTCACACTGGTATTCGGCTTAAGGAGCCGAATAACCGCACCGAGACTTCTGATGTAGAACGCCTACACAATACAGTAGGAGAAAATATAAGAGTATTAGGTAAAGAAAATAAAAATTTAAGTATAATAAAATGCAATGCTAGTATAGAATGGTATAATAACAGTTACCACTCAGTTACAAAAGAAAAATCAATAAATATCGAAGAAGGTAAGTGCAACAAGAGCACAATCTATGAAAGAATACTTAACGAAAAGTCTAAGTGAATAAATAAGAGTAATGAAAACAGAGAACAATATGTGGTAGGAAAAAACAATAATATTATTTTTGCTATCAAAATTCCAACAGAATTAGTAACACTACACACATCTATATTATTACTGCTAGGAGATAGTAGCGACTTTGAGTAAATGTTTCAACAAACCTATACACTAAGATATAATAATGAATTGTAAGAATTTAATGATAATTTAGACTTAGATCGTCTTAAACCAACTAATAATTGTTTAATAAAACGAAATTGTAAAAAATACTAAAAATACTAGTGTAGAAAGCGACTGCATTATAAATAACAGTTCTTCCTTAAGTAGTAGTAATTGTAGCATAATAATTAATAATAAAACATTTTCAACCAAAAGAAAATAATTAAAAACAGCATTGTATTAACAAGCGATATAGACAACATTAAAGATATGAAAAAAAAACTTATATTTGATGATATTATACTACTACAAATAGAAAAAATATAGACTTCGTAGTTAAATACCAAAAACAGCAACAGTACATATGAAAATATAAGCATATATACAATATCAATCATAACACAGGTCCACAAAAGAAATCGATGAAAGGTTCCTTTGACCAAGCATGGTGTATTATATGTATGTATTTTGGGCCGCTGAAACCGAATCTGAAGTCCCTTTTGCTCCATCACGTCAGGATTTTTTCCTAACCTCAAAATATATGTCGGATTTTACTTGACAGAAAAAAATTTAAAAATATTAACGGATTTAGCTTAATTTTGGGATAGAGGGGTTTTGAGGGGTCCCTGATTACGAAATTAAAGACAAATTTTCAAAATACAAAATGGCGGATCCAATATGGCCGTCAAAATTTTCAAAAAATTTATGAATTTTCAAAAAAAATTTTAAAAAAATTTTCAATTTTTACGAGGTCACTGATTTCGAAATTAAAGGTAAATTTTCAAAATACAAAAAGGCTGATTCGTTTGTATTAATTTATTTAATAGTAGCGAGATTTTTTAGTTTCAAATGATCTTCGTAGTGCTTTTCTTTATGTGGACTTGATTTGATCTTTTTAATTACACTGTGGAACATTTTTAGGATTATTGTCTGGGGGGTGAGAAATTCCAAGTCAGGGTGATGGTACTAGGTCAATATAGTAAAACCCTCAAAGGGTTTGGCGTTCGTATGTGTCAGTTTTTTTTATAACCTTTTAAATTTTTTCCGTATCTTGATGTTTGTCGCTTAGTTGTAACATTTTGGCAAAAACGTAGTTTAACATAATTCGCGAACCACTATTAACGTCCTGCAGACGTTCCAATCCATTAGACGGTTGTAGCAGCTTTTACACACTATATTTGGTACCCAATTTTCGTTCACAATAACATAAGGAAAAATTTAAAAGGTCATAAAAACAAGAAGAAACGTTATATTCGGTTGCACCGATGCTAAATACCCTTCACAGGTGCATTTCTGTTAGTAACTATGTGTTCAGTTTGTATGGAAGCTATATGCTATAGTTAACCGATCTGAACAATTTCTTCGGAGATTACATTGTTGCCTTAGAAAATAACATATACCAAATTTCGTTAATATATCTTGTCAAATGTGAAAGTTGTCCATACAAGAACTTGATTCCGATCGTTCAGTTTTTATGGCAGCTATATGCTATAGTTAACCGATCTGAACAATTTCTTCGGAGATTACATTGTTGCCTTAAAAAATAATATATACCAAATTTCGTTAATATATCTTGATTCCGATCGTTCAGTTTGTATGACAGTTATATGCTATAGTTAACCGATCTGAGCAATTTCTTCGGAGATTACATTCTTGCCTTAGAAAATAGCATATACCAAATTTCGTTAATATATCTTGTCAAATGTGAAAGTTTTCCATACAATCATTTGATTCCGATCGTTCAGCTTGTATGGCAGCTATAAGCTATAGTTAACTGATCTGAACAATTTCTTTGGGGATTACATTGTTGTCTTAGAAAATAATATATACCAAATTTCGTGAATATATCTTATCAAATGTGAAAGTTTTCCATAGAAGCATTTGATTCCGATCGTTCAGTTTATATGGCAGCTATATGCTATAGTTAACTGATCAGAACAATTTCTTCGGAGATTACATTGTTGTCTTAGAAAAGAATATATACCTACCAAATTTCGTGAATATATCTTGTCAAATGTGAAAGTTTTCCATACAAGCATTTGATTCCGATCGTTCAGTTTGTATGGCAGCTATATGTGGTCCGATATCGGCCGTTCCGACAAATGAGCAGCTTCTTGAAGAGAAAATGACATTTGCAAAATTTCAAAACGATATCTTACAAACTGAGGGACTAGTTTGTATATATACAGACAGACAGACAGACGGACATGGCTAAATCGACTCAGCTCGGCATACTGATCATTTATATATATACTTTATAGGGTCTCCGACGATTCCTTCTGGGTGTTACAAACTTCGTGACAAACTGAATATACCCTGTTCAGGGTATAAAAAACTGACACATACGAACGCCAGACCCTTTGAGGGTTTTGCTATACTGACCTAGTACCATCACCCTGACTTGGAATTTCTCACCCCTCAGATTAGCTGTTGTACTGTGTTATTAATTTTACTCAGTCTTTTGATAAGCATCTATTGTAAAAATAAAAGAAAAGATTTTAAAATTACTAATGGGACCTCCCAGGAGAGAGCTCAAACAACGGGGGTGGGGAGCGGGTGGCTATGGTGTTGTTACGTCGACGTCGATGCCAACCATCATATGTGTGACCGATATGAATGCAACTACAGTTCATAAGTACTGCAATAACGAAATAATCCCGACGTCAACGTTACCGACCTACCCCAAACTACTTAAAGTCAATTGGTCAACTTAAAATATTTTCCTTTTTTATTATCGCAACAACGTTGCGACTACACAAAATATGCATATCATATTTCAAAACAAACTAGGGCATTACACTAGATCACATTGTATTTCCGTTGCACATTTCATTATTTTATATGTTCAAACGAATATTGCGGCAACCAAAGGCAAAAAACAATTAACGTCTCAATAAAAAGTGCAACGTAAACATTTAAAGGAACTCAATTGATGCAGATACAAGCCCATATAACAAATGAAGAAAAAGATAAAGAAAGAAAAAATTGTAATAGAAAGTAAGACCTAGCTTAAGTAAAATTTCTAAATAAACTGGCAGAAGAATTTTGACTGTTAATCCGACAAGGCGTATTTTTTTCATAGCGTCGCGAAGATTAGTATTAAGAAAAGTATTTAAACTAAAGTTCCGTGTTTTTCTCTTCGCGATTCACTAAACCGAAGTAACAATATCAATAAGAATATTTGAACTAAAGTTCAGTATTCACCGGTCAACGAGTTAAACTTAACTGATTGTTTAACTGATGTGGTGGATGAGTGGGTCGAAGTCTTCAGATCGGCGTGCAGTACTGCACTGGAGAGCTCCTGTCCACTGAAAACACCGAAGGGCAGAGGGAAACCTCTATGGTGGACTATGGAACTCTCGGATATCAGGGCGTCCTGCAGACGTTCATTTAACAGGGCCCGTAGGAGTGGGTTATCTGATGACTGGGCTTTGTAAAAAACAGGACTTTCAATATACGAGTCCGAGTTAAGAAAGACTTAGAGGAGCTGTCATGTATCCTCTAGATTCATGCGTATTCTCGCAAAAAACCCAGTGTCTGTGGGTTATCTCAAGGATGCAAATGAGAAGTGGGCCCTGAGCAGTGAAGAAATACTTCAGATGCTCCTTGATGCTCACTTCCCGAGCAACACAGATTAGGTTACATCCCGGGGGCCTGGAGACGAGTCAGGCCAAGGATTTCAGGCCCATCAGCCTCTCCTTCTTTTTGCTTAAAACTTTGGAGAAACTGATGGAAGTGTATATAGGGAGGCGCATTCCGAGAGACTAGAGCGCAACATGCATATCGTAAAGGCAGGTCAATGCATGCTGCCCTGCATACTATCGAGTTATGGCTTGAAGAGCCATTGAGGTTAAGGACTTCGCTGTTGGGATCTTCCTTGATATCGAGGGAGCTTCAACAACGTCTGCCGGAGGCAGTCGTAACTACTCTTGACGATCTTGGGGTTGAATCGAAACTCAAGCACCTCATTCTCAGTCTTCTGTGCGATAGAAAGATTGAAACAGAATGGGGCAGCTCATCAGCATGTGCGATGCATTAAGGTCTACCCCAATCATGGCGCTTAATGCAATTTTTAACATAACGCCCGTGGACATCGCCGGAGAGTGTATAGCCGCAAAGCCGGCTAGAGACGAGGCGTTCAGGGTTGGTTGAAGAGTGTCTAAAATCGCTATCTCTAGCATCGAGGGTATTTGCGATTAGACTGGTAGTCTGCAGAAGTTGTTTGGAAGTAGACGCGATAGAAACAAATCAGCACATCCTTCTTGACTGTCCCGCGTTTGGGAGGTCAAGACTTAGACATTTGGGGCACCTACCTTCAGGCATCCTACCGAACTAGCGGGTGTGGAAGTTAAGCGCCTTTGCAAATTTATATTGGCTACTAAGTGTTTTGCCAATATGTACAGGGGCGGACAAATGCCTACTTACACCCCCATTTCCATCGATATGAGAGTACAAAAAGTTTTTAGAACGATGTATTTGTACAGTTTTATTCTAATTTTTATTCTAATAACAATTAGCTAAAAAAATCCATTATTTAACATAAAACAAAAAATTTATGGAAGAAAAACTCAAAAATTGCTTTGACAACGGTCTACGAAGCTCATACTTTGTACATTGTTATGATAAAAGTAAAGTACTGTTGGCCTTTTTCTTCCATTTCACTATGTTTACTGTTAAACATTTATTGAATTTAGTTGTAGTTTGAACACTTGAATAGCTACATATAAAGGCTCCGCAAAAAGAAATATCAATTGATGTAAGAAATTAGGCGTTAAACAAAGAAAATAAAGAAAATCATATGGTGAAACTTCTGAAATTTTAAACTTGAGTCGAGCAACAGTGCAGACAATTGAAAAAAAATCAAAAATAATGGTTCTAACGAAAAGAAACCGCGCAGTGGCCGATTATCAAAGAAGTAGACAAAAATTCAAAAGTAAATACTCCAAAATTAGCCGAACACATAGCAAGTACGCCACAAAAGAGTATCCATACAAGAGCAATAAAAAAAAACTCTAAACGATAACGGATTCCATAGTAGAACACCACGGAAGAAACCTCTTATTTCTGAAAAAACCGGAAACTATGTTTAGAGTTTGCAAAAAAAAAACAAAGAAAAGGAGATAGATTTTTGGGCAAAAGTTTTATTTCCAACTTCATGATTTTTGGTAGCGATGCAAGGGCTAGAGTTTGGAGGAAAACTAACACTTGAACTGAAGAGCGAAATATCAAATGTGAAGCATGGTGGCCGCAGCGTAATGGTTTGGGAAGCTGTTGCCGCCTCTGGAGTTGGAAAGTTGGCCTTTATTGAATGTAAGATGGATCGTTATAAGTATAAGTCTCTGTTGTATCATAATTTGTAGCCTTTGGTGGATAATATGGGGCTCGATACCGGTTGGATATTTCAACAAGATAACGATTCGAAGCATGGGGAGCAAATTATTAAGGACTGGTTGCTTTATTAGGCTCCAAGGCAATTAAACACTCCACTTCAAAATCCAGATTTGAATATTATTGAACATGTCTGGGAAGTTTTGGAGCGTAGAATAAGAAAGCACCAAAATTCGAGCTCTGCTATACTCAAAGAGCGCATATTAGAATTTTAGAACAGCATTACATCTGCAGAGTTGACAAATTTAGCAGAAGCAATGCCACGGCGTTATAGATGTCAATGGTGTATTAATACTAGCATTTCGTAAAGTTTTCGCACTGAACTAAGACATTTTTGTATTGTATGCAGACTTTTTTGTTAAATATTAATTAATGGATTTCTTGAGTTTATTGTTATTATAAAGAAGATTAGAATAGAACTGTATCAACACATTTTTCTAAAAAATTTTTGTACTCTCACATCAAAGAAAACGAGGGGTGACATCAAATTTTACTGCCGGGATAGTTCATGAAGGCTTTTAGTAAAGTCATATATCTGACGTTCCCACGTTATAATGCGAAAACTGGCGACACCACGCCTACTTTCGAGATAAATAAATTTTAAATTCCACTTGATTTTTATCCTATTATCACATATTACTACAGAATATAATACAAGTAGTTCTGTTCACCCAAAGGCTGTTTGTTTCATCTAAATTAATCAAGTTCGATAGAACTGTAATTTAGAACAGGGCCTACTGGTCGATTTCGTAGGCCAAAAATGAAAAAATAAAAGTTTGAAATTTACCGCCGTTTGTATCAAAGCTATTTCTTAAAACACCAATAAAAGTAACGGTAAATACAGTTTTGCTCTATCCCATTCGTAGGGGCTACGAAAAGCGAGAGAAGTGAGACAATAGAAACACGCAGTGAAAATATATGTAGCTTAAAAATTATCTCTTATAATAAATTCAATTGCATTATATAATCGTGTTTAATACCCATAAATAGAAATGAGTATTGATAATAAAGGTATATGTTATATAACAAAGTGATACTTATGTAATAATATGTTGTTTTATTATTTTAAAACAATTGCTTTATAAGTGCCCTTTTGAGTGGCATGTTTTTTTTTATACATCGATTTAAGGTATACAAAAAGTTGTGATCCCTGTCTTGCCCTCAAATGAATCAAGTTTGTTTATACATAACAGTTAATGTTTTCTAAGTGTATGCTTTTGATACCAGCTGTAACTTTTTCCAACTTTCTTTGTTATTCATGTTGTTCTACCAGGCATGCCATTTTTTATGTATTATTTTATATAATTTTTTGTATTTACATGTATGTATATTCGTGCATATTTCATTGGTTTTTATGTTTTTTTCATTATATGTACATGTCGTCACCTAAAATGCAAAATAACGCAACAACATTTTCGAAAATTTACAGTGGCGTGAATGAAACACGAAATAAAATGGAGCAAGAGTGAACAAAAATTTTAATAGTGGTTAAAATTGGTGCATATTTGAGCGCAGAACCTGTTGTTGGACATATGTATGTAATACTATGTATGTAATATTATGTATGTAATTTGAAGTAGTGAATCGTTAGCAATAAGATACTCAATTTCGAATTTTTTGATGATACGTTATTTCGCCTTTTAGGTGACGATATACATACATATATACATATTTGAGCTTAGGTTTTCATTTTATCATTTTCTCACTCTTATCAAATGTTTTTTTATACGTACTTTTATTTAAGCACATCATATCGATGTAAACTTTCACGCCTATGTATCATATTAATATTATAAATGCGAATGTAACTTTGTTTGTTACGCTTTCACGCGAAAACTACTTTACCAATCATCATAAAACTTTGTACATATACTTTTGAAGGTATTAGAAGTAAAATAGGTATAAAATGCAGTATAAAATAATTAAAACTTTTGAGGTAATCCCTAATTTTTGTGGTTAGCTGTCACTTTATTATTTTAGATCTTATTCGCTGATGTTAATTCTTACTCTGCTTTTCTTAGAAAATGCCTGAGATACGGAAATCTGGTATATCCAAATCATACTCATACTAATATTTTAAATGCGAAAATGAACTTTCAACAATGAATACTGTAATACCGTCCAACTATATTACCGGCGGTGACGACAATATCTAATTCAACAACAATGCCCGGAATTTACACATATTTACACCCGACGGGAAAACTTATAACATTGTCTACAAAAATATCCTAGATTAATACTTTTTTTATTTTATTTTTTTAAATTGTTAGAATTCAGAATTATTTATTTTTGTTGCGGTGAAATATATTTTAACATTTGTTGTACGCATATTTCAAGGTGTCGAAACTTCATTGTCTGTAGTAATTTTTAAAAATTTATTTCTCACGACATATGTCCCTGTATAACTGATAATAAAATCGCAAAATGACGAAAAGCACAAACAAATCTGGAAAAACTCCAAACCTTCGTTCACCCGCTATTGCCGTCCTGTTCGAATTCAATTTCAAAAGTAATCAGCTTAATAAACCCTAGATGCACTAGATTTGCAATAGATCCTGCAAAGGAATTAATTTAAAATTATTCACGGTATTATCTTCCTTCGTCAGTCATAACAACGCTCCCGATGTTATTCAATATACACCAGTTTTATCGTTAAGATATATCGACTCCATCACACGCTAAAGAACTAACGGACAGTTACAAATCAGTAATTACTAAACAAAGAAACTATCATGCAAAAGTAAATTAATTTTCACTTTTGTATAGACAGTGGAAGTTTGGCCGCTGATTCTTTACAAGACCGACCACTGTGAAGTGGACCGCAGGAAACTAAAAATTTTAAAATGCAGGCGTGTCCCTCACTCATAGATTTAATGTACATATGTACTATATGCTAAACCACAAAAACTACAACAAACAAATTCTCTTAGAGCAAATATTATAAAAGCTCCTACCTACAGACTGAAAATGGATGATAACCCCCATGATTTCACATATAACGGTATTGCTAAAAACTACTAAAATCGCGATAAATCAACAAATAAATACGCCAGACACAATAAATTTTACGCCCGCGATGGTAAGGGGGGATTTAAAGGAGACCGGGTAAAAATTACACAGTGGACGTGGCACCGCCCACTTTCATGTAAAATCACAAACCTCAGGATCTGCTCGACCCATTTCACCACACTCGTCACACAACATTCGTTTGTTACATTTGCGAAAACGAGCGATATCGAGCTATAACCACGTCTACTTTCCATATAACACAATTTCGAATTTCATCTGATTTTTTGCTTTCCAATATACAAATCAAGAATCAATTGGCGCAGCAGTCGGTAAATTCAGCGTCCACGAGGAAACATTCCCAAATTGATTGAGGTTGATCGACTTCGCCGGGCCCCGAAATAAACATAGAAAAATTTACCAAGCCACCAACAACATCGATGGAAGACACGTCTTCATTGTTTAAGACGTACATATGCTCCGAGGACCTAACATCGACTCGGACCACTATCTTGTTACAGTCAAGATTTGCACCCTACTCAGTGCAGCAAAGACGCACGTTAACATACACAAGGAAGGTTCGACGTTGAGAAGCTGCAATCACAACAGACAGCCGAAAGATTTTCGACTCGACTTGCACTCCTGCTCTCTGAGAGCACTCGTCAAAAACTTGGTATACGGGAACTGTGGGACGGCATTTCAAGCTCCTTACCTACAGCTGCAACCGAACTATTGGTTTTCGGAAAATGTAAAAGAACAGCTGGTACAACGAGGAGTGTCGTGTCACAGCGGAGAGAAAAGAGACTGCCTACGTCGCAACGATGCATGCGTGAGTATGAAGAGCTTGACTAGGCCGACAAGGGTAATGCTCGAAAACTCTACGGAAGCATACACTTTTAGAATCTCCAGAGGTGATCTTGTAACCGATGCCCAGACCGCTATAAAATTATTGAGGGAACACTTTTCCAGACTGCTGAATTTCAGTGAAAGTATAACGCTAGGAGAAGGCGAACCCGATTCCTCAATCAATGACGATAAGGCAGACGTTCCACTGCCCGATCATGGAGAAGTTCGAATAGAAATTACCCGTCTGAAGAACAATGCGCCGGGAGCCGATGGATTGACGGCCGAGCTATTCAAAGACGGCAAAGAACTGATAAGGAGCATACATCAGCTTCTTTGTAAAACATGGTCGGACGAAAGCATGACCTACGATTGTATTTTAAGTGTTCTCTGTGTTCGATACACTTCATTTCACTTTGGGTATGTGGGGGTATACTTACGATGAATTATATATCCTTCTTTTTCTTTTATTTAAGTTAAAAGGTTTTCCTTTATGGAAAATTAAATTTTATGTATGTATTTTATGTAATTTTATTTCAATAAAATTACACACAATGCAAGAATTTTCTAAATTATACACTGCTGTTCAATAATTTCAATAAATCGCACACAATGCAAGAATTTTTCTAAGCTATACACTGCTGCTTCTACTGCGCACGCTCACACGCGGTCGGACAGGATTCCAGCTTTGAACCAAAAGCTAAAGGTAAATGGATCTCCTTAATTGGCGTAGACACCGCTTACGCGTTTATAGCCGAGTTAACAACAGCGCGCCAGTCGTTTCTTCTTTTCGCTACGTGGCGCCAATTGGATATTCCAAGCGCAGCCAGGTCCTTCTCCACTTGGTCCTTCCAACGGAGTGGAGGTCTTCCTCTTCCTCTGCTTCCTCCGGTGGGTACAGCGTCGAATACTTTCAGAGCTGGAGTGTTTTCGTCCATTCGGACAACATGACCTAGCCAGCGTAGCCGCTGTCTTTTAATTCGCTGAACTATGTCAATGTCGTCGTATATCTCGTACAGCTCATCGTTCCATCGAATGCGATATTCGCCGAGGCCAATGCACAAAGGACCATAAATCTTTCGCAGTACCTTTCTCTCGAAAACTCGTAACGTCGACTTATCGGTTGTTGTCATCGTCCAAGCCTTTGCACCATATAGCAGGACGGGAATTATGAGCGACTTATAGAGTTTGGCTTTTGTTCGTCGAGAGAGGACTTTACTTTTCAATTGCCTACTCAGTCCGAAGTAGCACCTGTTGGCAAAAGGAATTCTGCGTTGGATTTCCAGGCTGACATTGTTGGTGGTGTTAATACCGGTTTTTAAATAGACGAAATTATCTACAACTTCAAAGTTATGACTGTCAACACTGACGTGAGTGCCAAGTCGCGAGTGCGTCTACTGTTTGTTTGATGACAGGAGATATTTCGTCTTGCCCTTGTTCACTGCCAGACCCATTTCTTTTGCTTCCTTGTCCAGCCTGGAGAAAGCAGAACTAAGGGCGCGGGTGTTGAGGCCGATGATATCAATGGAAATGGACGATCAGTAGTCGAAAATCTGGCGAAACTTTTCTAATACCGGCATGAATCGAATTGGGGGCCACCCTGATCTAACCAATCCTTTTTGATCGGTTGGGTGGTGAAACCGATTATGGTGTGTAGTGTGGTTGGGTATATGTATAATGTGGTATGGTCGTGTTTGTTGCGTGGGGTTGCGTGGTGCGATGCTGTATGTTGTGTGTGATATATGTTGTCTTGTGTGATGAATGTTGTGTTGTATGGCGAGATGCCATGAAGTTGCTTAAACATCCCGTCCCCCTAGGCGAATTAATTGCCTAGAAGCCTCTGTAGTTTCTGTAGGGTGCTCACTACAGCGCTGAACCCCGTTGCTTTTCGCTGGATGCTATGATTATGATGTGGTGGTGTCTGCGAGCGTGCTCCTCGGGACGGCTGAGAGCGATGAGCTCTTCGGCGTTGTACCTGATTCCCATGTTGACTGTGCCGCTGTTGACTATGCCGGTGACCGGCGTGCGTTGACTGAGTAGCTCGTCGAGGGAAGTGGTGAAACAACGTGTGATGCGGTCGGTGGCAGTATTGACATGACCCGTCTGACATACACTTCAACGTAGCGTGCGTGTCTGCCAACCACGTCATGCAGTGGCTGTGAGCTCTAGCAATCTGTTGGCGCTGAGCAGGCGTCATGGTCTTGAAGATCGTACATCTCTTTAGGAAATGAATTCGACGGCATAGGCTGCATCGTAGCGGCACGTATTCCTCGAAGTGCTCCACCCTTGTATCCCTGACTGATGGAACGGACGATTGGCTGGGCGTATGTATATTAAAACATGATCTTACTAATAGTATGAAGTACATTATTCGTTATGTATATGTGTATATATATATGTATTTATTTATTTATTATACTTTTATCGATATGTATTATATACATATTTTTTTATATACATATATACATATGTATTTAGTTGTTCATCATTAATCGCGTTCATTAGCTTTTTGGTTTGTACGGACGGATTGTAAAACAGTGTATTTTGAATTAATTATTGCTTGATTTTATTTATGCGCTTGCGTTCGCTTGGTTTCAGTGACCGATTATTCGGTACTTGGAAGGAAACACAATTTCACTAGTGGTCGAGTTAGTAGGCCAGTTTGTGTCCGTACACCTACTTCTCTAATATGACCATCTCGTCCTCGATGTACCTTCTCAATGCGGCCTAGTCGCCATTCGGTTGGAGAAAGGCATTCGTCCTGTATGATGACGCATTCGCCTGTACTGATGTGATGAAGAAACTTGATTCTTTCCCATCGATTTATAAAATGGGGAAAAGTCCAGGTGTACGGGCTGTGAAATCGGAGGGATCTTGCAAGAGTGGAGATATAGGTCTGGAATTTAATACGGCTTCTATACGAGTGAGTAGTGTAGTAAACTCCTCATAATTGAATTTATGATTACCTGCCGTTTTCTTTAAATGGGACTTAAAGCTTTTTACTGCTGAGGTCTAAACTTCCAATCGACCCCTTGGAGTGCATATTTCTTTAACAATTTCAGGGGATACTTCTTTCATAAAGTTTATGAACTCTTTCATAATTGCAGCGTTCAGGTGGTAAAGCAACCATGATCTGCGTACGCATTTAATATTTGTACAAGGTATATTGTTTACACGTAAAAATCGTCCTTTTAAGTTGTGGCTTTAGTCGCGGTATATAAAATTCTTGTCGGACCATTAGCTGCATCAAGCGATGCTCACCATATAGTGTAAGCTGGTGAAGATATATTAAAAATAAATTAGTAAAACGGGATTTCTCAGGTATAATAATGGGATGCCGTTCGTTGTAACTGGTGCTGGAATTCGCTAATTTTCCATTTGTCCTTATTAATCCCTTAGTGTCCAAGAATGGATTTAAGACGAGAAGAGCTTCCCTTTTCGAGTGGTCGTCTTTCGAGCAACTTTGTTTTCTCTAGACTGAAATAGCGAGTTTGGGTGTATGTGATCAGACTAACTTTGGCATGTTGCAAGTCGGAATGCGTTACTTGTACGCAAAGATAATTTGGTATTCCTTTACTTTTTTTTGTCTTTGAGTGAATTTGTGCATGTAAGCGACTACTCTTAGTGCTCTAGGAAATGATGAAAATCGGTGGAGAATATCATCCTTTTCTGGAGTGATATGAAAATGTTCAACTTTTCGACTTTTCGGGGGTATTATATTCAGAGCGGGAGACTTTGACCAGAATTCTTCTGATTCTGTTATCCATGTGGGACCGTTCCACCAGAGTGTAGTGCTGGTGAGGTGCAGTGGCTTGCAACCTCTTGTCCCAAGATCCGCTGGGTTATCTGCACTTGCAACATGTTGCCATTTTGCTGGGCCAACTAAGTCTAAGATTTGAGATATTCGGTTAGATACATAGGTCTTCCAGTTATAGGGTGGTTTTTCTAACCATGCTAAAACTATTTCTGAATCTGACCATAGATACATTTTATGATCGGTTAATTTCAGATGGGTTTGAACTATTGAAATTTATTTTCCTAACAGTAGAGTACTATTCAGTTCAAGTCGTGGCAGGCTGAGTGTCTTCAAATGTGCAACTATGGCTTTGGCTACCAAGAGGTGTGCAGATATTTTATTATCGTACTGAGTGCATACGTAGACTGTTGCACAATAAGCCTTTTTAGAGGCATCACAGTAACCGTGTAATTCTGCGTTAATGTAAGGGGTGAAATTTACCCATCGAGAGATTCGAATTTCTGATATAGTATGCAAGTTGTTAGCAAATAAACCCATTTTGTTAAACGTACAGGTTTTACCTGTTCATCCCATTCAGTGCCATCTTGCAACAATTCTTGAATGAGGATTTTTGCTTGAATCATTATTGGCGAAAGCCATTCTGCGGGGTCGAAAAGTTTTGCCACCGTGGAAAATATTTGGTGTTTGGTTATGGCGGACATTGCAGATATTGACTCAATTGTATATATTGAATCGATAGGGTTTTTGTTGTACTAGCCGTTTCCAGTATCTAATAAGTCTTCCTTTTTTATGTTTTTTATTAGTTCGGGAATCCCGCTGAATTTAGTGCTTTGATCACTTGCGATAGCGATTCGCATGCTAATGCGATACTGTGGCTACCTGACAGTATGTCGTCCACGTATGTTTGCGTTTGCAACACAGAAGATACTAAAGGCAAATTTGTTGCATTTGTGTTTGCCACTTCATGTAATGTCCTCATGGCCAAATAGGGTGCACAATTGATGCCAAAGGTGACGGTTTTAAGTTTGTAGTCGCTGATTGGACTATTACTAGATTTTCGGAAGACTATACGTTGGAAATCTTGGTCATCTTCATGTACTAGAATTTGTCTGTACATTTTTTCTATATCCCCATTGAAAATGTATTTAAAAATGCGCCAATTTAGAATTAGCAACATGAGATCAGGTTGTAATGTTGGCCCTGTATATAGTACGTCATCAAGTGATTTGCCTGAGCTCGTACTCTTTGAGGCATTGAAAACCACTCGTACTTTTGTTGTAATTTTATCAGGTCTTATTACCCCATTATGTGGCAGATAAAAAGATATATATCTACCTTTAGATACTTTTTCATATGGTACAGCTTCTTCCATATTATTGAGGTCTATTTATTCGTCCATCACATAATCATATGCTGAAGAAAAGTAAGCTTTCTTTATCAGGCTTTTTTCAGACTTACAAATTACTGGACTGCTGATATTCTAGAGTGGCCTAGAGCTATGGTTTCAGGAAAGGTTGGTTTGAATGGTAGTCGCACAACATAACAACCATGTTCGTTTCTTGTTGTTGTGGACTTGTAATAGGCTTCGCATTCCTGGTCTTCTTCTGAAAGTTGAGTAGTCTGAGATAATTCTTATACTCCCCATAATTTATTGAGTTCAATTTTTAAATATTCGTTTGAAATATTTTCAACTTCAGTTGTAAAAGAATTAATTTTTTCTGTGACTTGGCCACTTAATATCCAACCAAAGATTGTATTTTGGGCTAACAATTTATTGGATATTTTTTCGATACCTTCAAGAATTATTTGAGGTATTAAGTTACTACCTAATAACAAATCATTTCGTGATGGAGTATGGCAGTTGGGATCTGCTAATTTGAGATATCAGCATTTTTTCCATTGCTTTTTATTCACTTCACAGCTTGGAAGCAAATTTGTGAGTTGCGGTAGAACGATGGTTTGTGCATCTACTCTTATATCCGTGTTTGGGGAGACTATGGTTGGATAAATGAGTTAAGTTCCCGCCCTCATACACCACTACACCACACAATACACCACTCACAAAGCAACACTGGCACATTCACCACACTTGGAGACAACACTCATCGATTGGAAGCAGAAGTCTACACCTACACACACACTAATACACCTTACCGTACCGTACATCAACCCACCATTACTCTCCGCAACCCAACGAGCAAAAACCCTCGTCCTAGAAGAGGCCGCCCTTTTCGACAGCGATTTTCGAGTAATAAACATCGGCGGACGCTTTTACAGGTTTTTTGGTATTTTCGGCACGCATCTCAACGTTTCTTTATTTCATCATCTTCGGCGCGCAGCTCAACCATCGATCCGACATTGGGATATCCTCTACGCGCAGCAGCTGAACCAACGCATGAACTCCGAGTGTGCTTTAATATAATTTGATAAATACATATATGTATACTTCCACTGGTACCCGACCAGGGAGTCCACTGATTTGAATATTGTTATACATTGTTACGCCTCCACTGGTATCCGACCAGGGAGATTTTCATTACAACCTTTCCGCATTTTCCAATAAAATTGTCATCTTGAAGTGAACAAAAAAAAATACTTATATATATTGCGTCCTAAAAGGAGTGGGTATTAAAAATAAGTGGTAAGTTATCTAATGGTGATTGGGCAAATTTTGTTTGAATTTTGCATAATTCTTTGAGAACCTTGATCAATGAATGCTCTTAATTTGTGCAATTCTCCTCTATGTTCAATAGCGTTGACCGCAGTGGGTAAAAGAATTATGCTTTCATTTTCTGAATGATGAGCTTGAATTTTTACTGCTTTAGAGCAACATGGTTGTTCTTCCCTTTTTGCGGGATTTGATATTTCTGGATTACCACTTTCTGTTGTAGTGACTAACCCGGTGGTTTTATGAAATTGATTTTGCTTCATATTTTGAAAATTTGTAATATGAAGCAATGAGTGGTGTTTTCATTGACAGCACACAGAATTGAATTTGCTTTCACAGTCTTTTGTCCCGTGAGAATTGAACAGACAGTTGATGCAAGTTTATGTTGTCGGACAAGATTGTTCCTATCTGAAACAGACAATTTTTTAAACTTCTCGCAAGATCTTATATTGTGATCTCCTTTACTTATTTCACATAATGATTGCCAATGATTTCTTGGATTTGACTCAAATGTTTGGCTTTTATTAGCGTGCCTATTATATTGTATATTATTGCTGGCTTGGAGTTTAAAAAAGTTTTTATTCGAGTCATGTTAATTTTTTTTGGCTTGACTATTTTTTTTTGTCAACTCTCTCAGCTATTTCGTACTGAGTTGTATAGAATTTTTCATTTGATGCCATTTTGGCGATTTCTTTCTTGGCACTACTGATTGCTCCCATCGTAGCAAAGCAGCATCAGGCAGTGTGGCTGCACAAATATTTACTAGGATAGGGTCCCACGATTCTGTGGAAATGTTACTAACACAGATAAACAATAAGTCACTGTCGAGTATAGTTTTTGAAATTCTTGGCTGGTTTCTTGTTGAATTTTTTCTAAATTCATTAAAATTGTTATTTGGTTGTCTACCAATACTCTTTCATTTTCGTATCTTTCGACCAGTGCTTCCCAAGCTAGATTACAGTTTTCGTCATTTAAAGCGTAACGCTTGACGATACTGCCTGCTTCCCCTTTTGTTTTGTACCTGATATGGAACAGTTTTTGAGCTCGTGAAAGTTTGGGATGGTTTATGTACACGACCATTGATCATAACCTCCGTGAAAAACTTCAGTATAACAAGCTGGTACTTTTAAGAACATACCTGTATCTAGGTCTTCTTTTTGAGTAGTAACTACTCTCGGAGGAGAAGTAGTGGCTCTACGTGGCCTTTATTACGTCTAATATCATTGCCTTTGTAATTTCGTATTGTTGAAGGCAGTTTTCATATTTAGCTGACGCCGAACCTTTATGTTTTCTGGGAGTTCAGCATCGCCAGTATCTACTACTGTATCATATGCTGCCAGAAGGCGTGCCCATATCATATCTTTGCTTTGAATTTTTACGTTTAAAATCGGTTCTGTGTTGTCATGAATAGGGGAAGCAGTAAATCTTATGCAGTATCTAAACAAACTGTCACGTTTAGTTATGAACAGAGAACGTATATTTTTAGAGAAGGTTCACGATGTCGAGAACTGAGGGATATTTCAATTTTGGGTATTTACTGTTTTGGATGAGCGTGTTTCACCACAGAAAATTATTAGCGTGTTTCACTACTTAACATCAGGGAACACGAAAATAGCAGAATTGAGCATTTTCAGTGTTAAATGAGAAAAATAATAATTCCAATGTTAAGGCAGAGAACATAAAGCATAAAGATGCAGGTTCGATGTCGAACAATTTATAAAATCGGAGTACGGAATTCACCTCACAACTTCAGAATTCACGATGTGAAATGATAACATTTTTAACAGTTCTCTCACATACTCAAACAGAGAATATGAAGAGAAGTAAATATATGTATTTTCGGTATATAATGACATGGCATATATGCCCAAGCAGAGAATATGAAGATACAGAAATACACTCCCAACGAAGTATTTCGTTTTGCTTTTCGTTTTTATTTTATTTCATTTTGAACAGCGAAAAATGTGTACAAAACACACCTCTCACACAGAGAACATAAACAAATTTTTTATGTTCTTGTCTCACATGCCCAAGAATATGAAGAGACATAAATATATGTATGTATGCATGCACCTTATGATGCTCCCAACAATAGCATTGTGATATTTTCATGCTTCAATTTTTCTTTCAACTTGGGAATCGCAATGTATGCAAATATGTATGTATGCTTTTGCGTTTTGCCGTCGGCAATTCAATATTGACATGTAAACATAATTATGATATGAGTATAATTTTGTATGAATGCATGCATAGTAATATTTATAGTAAATTTGGACTTGCATATTTAATAATTTTCTTTGATTTTTGCATAATATACTATATTAATAAATATTTTTGTATTATAATACATTTCTTTTGAATTTATCACAACAATATATAAATACATCGTCTATCATATTAATCTTATTATTTGCTCATATGATTGTATGTCTGTATTCGCATGTGCGCGTTCAGAAATTCAAATCATGATTTTATCAATACATATATGTATATGTATATTACATGCGCACGCATTAATTTGCATGTTCATCATTCAAATATATTTATATGTACATACATACATATTTGTATATACTTCCGAACAACTAATGCATAAGCATACAAACATACATATGCGTCCACATGTGAATATGTATGTCACCAACCCAAAATTGAAGCATTGTTCTACAAAAACAACAATTGTCTACATAGCAAAAGCACCACAAGTCAATATGGCAGCCAATTGGCGAAGAACAAATGTAGTAAATCTTACAACAAACATTTTCATTCATAAGCCCAGGCGCAAATTTCACAAGCAACGTCGCTTCATTCATAAAAACAGACGCCGTAACATCTCCTCGAGCATGCCTTTGCCAACAAGCGTCTTTTCGCGACGATGGCAAAAGCTAAAAATCATAAATTTAACAACTTTCTGATGATTCTTCACAGAAAGAAGTGACAAAAGTGGCAACATTTTACAATATTTGTCTAATATATTTTTCCGTGACTCGCAAAAATCTGCGTCGATATGTATTCACGCTTATACATACTTATGCATATATATTTACGCTAGCTTGTTGGCGACGCTGTTCGAGCAGAAAGGGAAGCGGTAACAATCGGCGATCGTTTGTAAGGGTGCGAACAGAGCGGCCGCTTGTTGCCGAGCCGAGCCGACTGACGCTTATTGCGAGAACCAATGCGAGAAAACTGGTACTATACAAATTAGTACAAATAAGCGCGAACAGGTCATAGTGGGCGCCGAGCTGGTCAGAGCGCAAAGCTGATTGAATGCGAGAAAACAGTTCCAAAGCGTATTCCAGCGCCGAAAACATTGTTTATTCTGCGAAAAGCAAGTTTTGGACATAAAATTCTTTGGAAAAAGTGAAATCAAAAATTATATGCTGTCATTCATCATTTAATGGCATTCTTGTTGAACTTTTCTTGAGTACAGTCGTGTGTTTTGGTTTATTTAAAATGAATGTAGAAGAATTAATAAGTGAAGTTTTTTCTCGGCCGGCTTTGTGGGATCAGAAAAATAAATGTTATCATAACCGTGTTTTAGTGGAAAAGCTATGGATGTCCGTTGCTTCAGAAATGAAAATACCAAGTAAGTTACATTGAAATTTATTATATTTTATTCATGCATACGAAATTACAAAATTTATCTCTTATTAATCTACCATTTTTGACACTTGTTTTATTGAATTCTTTTATGATTTTTTCCAAATGTTTTTTTTGCACTTCTTCTTTTAAATTTTCATCTAATCCTTCTAAATCAATAATTATGTTGTATAGAAGGCATATACATTTTACAATGAGTTCAGCGAACAAAGGATTCGTTTCAATGGGTTTCCATAATATTCTGAACCTTGCACTTAATAACCCAAAGGCGCATTCAATGCACTTTCTAGCTCTTGAAAGCCGGGCATTAAAATATTCATGGTCTTCTTAACGGCTTATCCCCTTAACAAACATTCTAAAAGGGGATAAGCCTCATCCCCAAGAAATACATATGGCACAATTTCTTCACTGTTTGGCAGACATGTATTTCCTAGTACAGGTAGTTCTCCACTTTTTAAAAGATTAAAGATTTTGGAAGAGCTAAAAGTGCCACCATCACTTTGCTTTCCGTATCCACCAACTTCAACCGCAATTAATTTGCAGTTGGCATCGGCAATACCTTGCAACACAATCGAAAAAAAGTGTTTATAATTATAATACATGGAACCAGTATTTCCTGGACACTTGATTCGTATGTGCTTCCCGTCGATAGCACCAATACAATTTGGGAAGTTCCATAGCTTCCAGGATTGCTCTGCAATTTCTTGAAAACATTGTTCGTTTGGCTGCGGCATATGTATAGTAAACATATTATCCCATAGATCTTGGGTTGTCTCCTTAACAATAGCTTCTACTGTTGATTTGCCTAGCCGAAACGAAAAAGCTAGTGAGGCAAATGATGCTCCAGTTGCCAGAAATCTAAATAAGAAAGTTAAAACAAAAATTGTTATTTAAATTTATATTATATTATTTGTATAATTTTTTGTATTTTATTGTTTAAATTCATGTATGCATATAATTTTTATCATATTTTAATTATATGGCTTTATTTGATCTTGCAGAGGAAGACTTAAAAAAAAATGGAAGTATTTACGCGATCAATTTCGATGTGAAGTACGCAAAATTCCAACTCCGAAATCGGGGGATGCCGCATCACAAATTACTTCGAGTTGAAGAAGAAGAGGTTGAATATGAAGAAGAAATTGAAGATATTCTCAACACTTCACAAGTCGAAGAAACAAGAGATATGTGCGACAATGACGAGTTCAGCTGTGAAGTTCCATCAAAAAAAACAAAATACCTCTAACAGCACTGCCCAATTGTTGGAAATTGAAAAAAGAAAATTGGCACTGCTGGAAAATAAAAAAATGGAAAAAAAGACTGTATTGGATGAAGATGAAGCATTTTTTGTAACTCTTTTGCCGCATATTCGGAAGTTGGACCCAGAGAATAAATTTCTGTGTCGAATGGAAATGCAAAATGTACTTTATAAATACGTGTATGCAAAAGTTAAAAATATGCCCACACTGTCCAATGAAACTTCAAGATACGCGCCTTTGTCTTCACCAATCAGCGTTTCTTCTGAAAGCTACCAGATAAATTCTTTAGACCTTAGCACAATTCTTTGTTTTCAACCGATCTCATTTACCACAGTTGAAGGTACAAATATACCATCAACTTCATCATCATTGGTTCCAGACCAAAATGCAATGGAAACTATAATTTATTCATCTTTAAATTCTTCCTAATTAATTTATATTATTTATTTTTAATTTTTTTGTTTAATTTTTCTTTTTATTTATAAAAAAATGTATTCATGAATTTAATACAATAAATACAAATATATAAAACATAAAAAATTTCTTACCTGAGAGTTACTATCAAGCGTTCACATGGACATATTGGTACTTTAATAAAATTACTCCACTTCTTTTTTAATTTATCACCAATCTTTTCGAGAATATAGTCGAAAGTTTCAATACTCATTCGAGTATATTCTTTAAACTTGGCAGGATATTTTCTTAAATCACTATATAAGTGATGAAATTCTCCAAATTCACTTCGTTTATCATTTATTGGATGTTTTCCTAATGATTTTTTATTGATAAAATACTTTAAAACAGTAGCCGAAGCTAAATACTCATCATCTGACGAATCCATATCTTTTCACTTCAATTTCACAAACACGAATAAACAAAAAACCCAAATGCATACAAACATACATAAAACATAAATAATAAATAAAATATCAGCGCCGATTCTCGCATCCACTATGCACACTCAAACTTTTTTTCGCATGAACAAGTTCTCGCAATAAGCGTCAGTCGGCTCGGCTCGGCAACAAGCGGCCACTCTGTTCGCACCCTTAGTTTCTTTCGGCACAGCTCGGATTTTCTACCAACAACACAATGTTGTGGCGCTTTACCGTCGCGTCAAAGTGTAAACACAATGGCTACGATAGACTGCAGCGGCATGACAGTGAACTGAAAACGTCGTTGTTCATCTTACTACATGTACATTTTGAGAAGCAACAACAACACAATGGCCGGCATGTACACAAAACAACGCAGTTGTCCATTTTGTATGTACACAATTTCGTTGTGGCCATACTAATACCTTTCACTTCAATGAAATTTTAATATTTTGTTCAAAGTGAAATTTTTATGCAAAAAATAAGTAAATAGGTCAATATTTTTGCTTTAAATTATCAATTGTTATTACAAATGATATAATATAGCTATAATATAGCTATTTTATGCTTTTATTTGTAAAATAACATCAAGTTTGTTAGAGCTGTGAATAATTTTACATTTTACATATTAGTGGCATCACCACTCTCACCTCCTCTTTCTATCTTCCATTCTACTGTCGACTCTACTGTCGTCGTACTGTCGTTGGCAAAAATAGGAGGATATTGAAGTTAGCGAGAACGACAACTGTCGGCCTGCAGTCGTGTAGTCGTGCAGCTGTCAAAATAACACTGCCCATAAGAACGTGTGTATTTTAATATTTGACAGATGTAGTTTGCAGTCTGTCGTAGCCATTGTGTTTACACTTTCATCTTCTCTGCCTCGGCATATATGCCATGTCATCATATGCCGTAAATACATATATTTATTTCTCTTCATATTCTTTGTTGAATATGTGGAGAACTGTTAAAAATGTTAACATTTTACAGCGTGACTTCTATAGCTGTGAGGTGAATTCCTTACTATAAATCTAAGAAATGTTCGCTGTCGAAACTGCATCTTCTCTATGTTTTTATGTTTTCTGGACAAGCGTGTAAACTGTCAAAAGCTAACAAAATGCGATGAGCGTGTTTCACCACAGCTAGCTCGGAAGGAGAAATGTTAACAGTGGCGCGTGAACAGAGCTGAGCATTTAATGAAAATTATGCTCAGAAATATATATTGCTATTACAGACGTATGTTGGCCTTTTGCTTATAATTTTATACGTTTAGATGTCTTCATATTAATTGATATGATTATCATTTTGCGTATTTTTATGAATAAATTATGTTATTTTCAATATATATATATGTAGTTAATGTGTGAATAAAAGTTAATTTTTAAATATTTCTTATGTTAGGTAATATAATATAATTTCATATATGCATATGTTTTTATATATATGCGATATACATATGTATATATCCTAATAATTACATTTCTTCCTTTAAATTTTCCTACGCATCTACATATTAGCACATAATTACATACATACATATGTAAGTACACTTCAAATTCAATTCGTGATATTATCATTTATCAGTAAAAAGTGTGCGCGCACTGCTCTATATGTACATATGCATATGTGTACATATGTCAACCAACATACAAATATGCGTATACATGTAAATATATCACCCTCAAAAACTACAAACATTCCTTTACAAAAACAACAATAGTTGGAAATAGCATCATACATACTTACATATATGCGTACACAAGTTAAACTTTCTCTCGTTGAGAAAGCTAAAAAAACAAAATTGTTTTCGCGTTTAACAGCGGTGCTGCATGGATGGCAGCGCGACCGCGTTACTTTATTGATTGACATAAAATGTGACTAAAATTAGTGCTTAACATAATTTTATACCTAAATTCCGTCTAGCCTGCAGTGTGGTGGTGTGACGCACTTCCAGGAATTGGCTTGTGAAGGTGTATAAGCATTTCGGGTGCGCGTGCCGGAAGTCAAGTCGTTGTTACTGAAACTGCTGCGGCGATTTGCTTAAGTCAGTAAGTTATGTAGTAGTTGCGCAAGTTATGTTGTCGAATTGTTGATAGGTGTTGTATTAACTCTTCCCCTCTTAGTTCGATCGTCCGCGATCGGTGTTATTGTTGGGCTGCGATGTTGTAATTTGCAGGAACGGGCCTTTCTGCACGTTTGCAATAAATTCTGCTTCTGGGCTAGGCGAAATGTACATTTTTTGTTTTTCTTTGATAATAAAAAATAAAATTGCAGTAGTGTCTACTATAATTAAAACAATTGAAATATCAGAACATAAGCTAATTATTGAGGATACACTGTTTCCATTCTTTAGTAATTTAAAATTATTTTCATGCTGAAGCTGTTTTATGTACAATGCTTCCATCTTAATTTCTTTATTAATTTCGTTTGTATCATTTATTTTTGTTATTACATTTGGTAATACAAATGTTTCAAATATCCTCAAGATTACATTGAAATATGTTCTATTAGAAATTTTTATCTCACAATTTTCGAACCTTAATAAAAATGTGCCTTTTTGGCTTATCTTTTGTTTATTACAATTTTGGGTTATATTTGAATTAAAATTCTTAAATACAAGGGTGCCTGGTAGCACTTCTATTACATCAGGTTTATTAAAATTTTCAAGCTTACAGCTCGCTTCTTTAAACATTAATATATTGCCTATACATGTGTCTTCAATTCTTATAATATTCTTTTCTAAATTATCCTAAATTTCTAATTGGTACATTTTATTGTCCTCGTCTACAAGGATTTCTAAATGGCTTAGTATTACTGATTTATTATTAATGTTTGGGATGGGTTCAAACTTTATTTTGGATAATGTATTCTGGGAATATTGAGGTATGAGGAGGGATAGGATGATTGTATTTTCCTGAAATAGTACGGCTGTTCTAATGTGGCTGTAACTTTCAAAATTGTTAATATGATTCAGTTCAGTAGGGGTTAGAATGTCCGTCGGCAAGATACCTAATTTAGTTGATAAAATGATTTGTCCGATGTCATCTACGTGATTGCGTAAAAGCGATATGCCGTTGTTAATTTGGTAAGTATGCATGATGAATTGAATTTCGTCCTCTATTGTCTTTATTTTATTTTGTGCTAATTCAGTAAATTCGTTTATGTAACTACCAATAACAGTTTGTTGTTTGTTTATGTGGTCTGTAATGTTCGTTATCTGTCCAGAAAGTAAGTCGCTAATTTGCATTAAATTGTTAACATTATTCGTGGTAATTTCTTCGTTATTATGAATTCGTGTGAGAGCGTCCCTAATTTCTTTTTCATCGTCACTGTCAATGGAGCCTGCTATAAATTTTAGTCCTTTTCCTACGATATTGAGTAAGCCTCGTTTGACTTTAAAGTGCGGATGCAAACCGTCTAACTTAGCTTCTAATAAAACAAAATTTTTATGGATTGAGTCAAGAAATTGTCTGTCCTCAAAAGTGATTGCTTTTAGAGTGTTAATGTTGCCTGAAATAAGCGATAGCGTTTCTTCATATTTCGTTAAATTGATGAAATGTAAAATTTTGTCGTAATGGTTGATTGTCCCTACTTCTCCTGTCTTAATGGGTAGGTACCCGTTGTTGTTGGTAAGATCCTGTATGTCGATTTGTTGTGTGATCACGGTCAATGTCATCGTTAGTTGAATCAGAAAGGTATAGTAGCGGGTCATTATGACTAACTGGAAAAATAATTTTAATATTGTTTAATATTTTTTTTGTGAACGATTTTACCTGACTTAGTTTTAATTGTGGAATTGTAGTTCTACTCTACAATTTCCTTTCTGTATTTAGAAGATAAATTTGTTCCTATTCTCTTGTCTATTTTTACGAAAATCTCGTCTCCTCTGACGTACTGTTTTAACGGGGTTCGATCTTTATTATGGTACAAAAGGTCGATATTCTGTTTAGTTAATAATTTCCTAGCAGTTTCCTCTCTATCCTTATCTAGTAATTTTGGGTCACTACAAACTCTTCTGTCAAAGAAAGCTTCTACGGGTTTCTTTGCGGTAGTGGAATGAATTGAATAATTGTATTCTTTTACCGATTTCCCCAGTAATTCGTTAAAAGAATTATGCGTTTCTTCGCTTTGCAAGCAACGCATGATCTCCTGTAGAGTTGAATGAAACCGTTCAACCTGTCCATTTGAGGAGCTGGTGTAAGGGGCTGTTCGAAATATTTGTATGCCGAACTCATTCTCTATCATAAAATTTATTGACTCAGATTTAAAAGATCTTTTATTGTCAAATACTACCGTTTCCGGCATGAGGGAAAGTAGTATATCTCTCAGAGGTTGCCTGATATCCTCTGCAGCTTTAGATTGTATGGGTTTCGCGACAGCATATTTTGAAAATTTATCTACGGCTGTCAAAATCAACTGTTTTCCTATTATGAGGATATCTAAGTGAACTATTTGACCAGGAAACCGTGGAATTGGAGTGGCCTGTATTTGCGTTCATATTTATTAAGTTTGCATGTTTCGCATTTTTTCATAATTTTTTTAATTTTATTTGCCATTGCAGGAAAATAATATTTTTCTAGGATCTGCATTCTATTTTCCCTGCAATTCCTATGTGCTCTATTATGGGTGCTAACTATTATTTCTTCTTGCTCTTGTTCATTCGTTATGTCCTTTACCATTATTTGGGTAAACCTAACTTTATATTTGTTAAAGTGTAAGGGAAATAATAACTGAATTTTTCCCATAATATGCTCATCCGTTTTTATGCAATGTATGACGGACGGATTGAGGTATCTTTTTAAAATATCTATCAAATTTTCATCAGTATATTCGGGTTCGGTGATTAGATGGCGATGATACGTTGGAAGTATAATTTTGAATTGGTAACTCGAGATTACGTCTTTATTTAAGAATATTTGATTTTTGAATGCATTAATAGGTGCTTCAACGCTATATATTAAATTGTGGGATGAACTTCCATCCGAATGAGTCGCTGTAGAGAGCGAATTCAATGGTGTATCATGAGGTATTCTAGACAAGGCGTCAGCTACGACGTTACCCTTTGCCAGGCCTTGTAGTATAACCTATGGTTATATTCTTCAAGCGATCGCCTTCCACCGCTTCATTTTACTATTGTTATTCTTGTTGCTTAGCGCATAGGTTAAAGGTTGGTGTTCAGTCGTGATTTTTACCTTGCGTGAACCGTATAGGTAATTTCTGAAGGAGTTTAATGCCCATATTATTGCAAGCATCTCCTTTTGGTTTGTTGCGTAGTGCTCTTCGGCTCTACTCACTTCGTTCGCGATATAAAAGCTATCGGCTTATCGTTTTGCGACAAAACTGCGCCTATGGCGAAGTTTGAGGCATCAGTAGCCAGTTCAAATTCCTTTTCGAAATCTGGGAAAGCAAGGATAATGTCCTTGGACGTTAGGGAATTTTTAATTTTGATAAAAGACTCGATTGCATTTTTATCGAGGTCAATCTTAATGTTGGCCGATTTGTTTTTAGACATTCGGCCCTCTTCCCCTCTTAAAAGGGATGTCAAGGGTTGGGCGACTTTTGCGTAATCTCTAACAAATCGCCTGTAATATCCTGACATACCTAGAAAGCTACGGAGTTTTTTTAAATTTTTGGGCTGTGGAAAATTGGAAATTGCTCCACTTTTGCCGGATTGGTTTTTATGCCATTTGGTGTAATGATGTAACCTAAAAACTCCGTTTCCCTTTTAAAAAAGTTTTTTTCTTTTTAAAAAAGTTGCATTTATCAAACTGCACCTTCATGTTGGCTTCATCTAGGGTCCAAAAAATTGTTTTAATGTGTCCGAGATGTTCCTCCTCGGTTTTACTAAAGATTATTATGTCATCAATATAGACATAACAACATTTCTCGATATATTCTCGCAATATATCGTCTAATGTGCGCTGAAATATTGATGGCGCATTTTTCAGGCCAAAAGGTAAACGCGTGAATTCGTATTTTCCATTGTTTATGGAAAATGCGGTTTTTTCAATATCAGATTTTTTTAGTGGAATCTGGTGAAAACCACTTTTTAGATCAAGTACAGAAAAAAAATTGCTGTTGCTCAGCTGAGAGATAACTTCTGTTATCTCGGGGATAGGGTACCTATCCGCAGTCGTGACTGCATTGAGCTTTCTGTAGTCGATGACCATCCGGTACTGTTTGTTTCCCGCTGAATCCGCCTTTTTGGGTACAATCCAAACTGGGGAGTTGTACGGCGACCTTGACGGCCTTATTATACCATCATTTAGAAGCTTTTTTACTTGGTTTTCTACCTCGCCTTTTAGAGCTGCGGGGTATGGGTAGAATTTCGTGTAAACTGGTGAATCACTCGTTGTCCTAATTTGGGCAACAACTTTGTTTGTATATGTGAGTTTCTCATCGGGTTCTGAGAAAAGATTTCGTTGGAGTTGACAACGTGATTCATTTTTTTTTTCGTTTGAGGAGCCAACGTTTCCTCTTTTATATTTACTGCATTGACTGCTTTAGAAGGCAGCTGCTTTAATTTTATTGCCTTACCATTTCTTATTTTCATGTAGTTTTTGTTTGTGTAAATTACGGCCTCTAACTCCTTTAGAGTGTCGTTACCTAGTATGCCATCAAAAGTTACTAAAGAAGGCATGATGTAGAATTTTATCTCCTCGTTCATATCAAACAACTTTACTTTTGTATGCTCGCATATTTTTATGCAACCTACAACGGATTTTGCATAGAAGGGCACCTCGTTTGGTATACGCTTTCTTGCAAGTTCGGGTTTTACGTAATTCTTGCTTGAACCCGTATCTATTAAAAATTTAAGGATTTTTCCGCTCTCCGCTTTTACTTCAAATTAGAGTAGGGAAGAGCCTTTCATGCTAAAAAATTAATGCTCGTTTGTTTAACGATATTCTCATCTTCCGCCTGTTCTGTGGCTAGATGAAAAGTTCTTTGATATTTATTTGGTTGATGATGAGCAGTCGGCTGAGGTCTTTTGCCATAAGCCTGGTTTTGGGTGGGTCTATTCATATAATTTATCCTACGGGAGTGGATGCTTGGGTCTACATCCATCGGTTCTGGCAGCTGTTGGGGTTTGGGTGGTCTAGGGGGGTAATTGCCGTTATGCTGCCCTATTTGACCAAGAAATTGTAAGGCCGTGGTTGCCAAGCAGGTTGGTTTGGCTTGGGAAAATGAGCCAGTTGGGGATAAAATTGTTGTGTTTGCTGCTGCACAAAGTTTCTCCTTGGTGGCAGCTGAGGGGGTTGTCCTTTCCTTTGCGTTAGTCGCATGATTTGTGCGAAAAGTTTGGTTCTCTAGTTTCATACACATTTGAAGAGCCTGTGGTAAGTCCGCCGGTTCCCGTATTCCTAAGAGTCTGGGTAAGTTCCCATTTAGTCCTCTTATAAATGTGTCTAATGCTTTGTTCCTGTATGTCTGTGTCAGGAGGCACAAGGATTCATTACCCGTTTCGAGGCATCCTAACTTGTTTAAAATCAGCAAAAGGTGTGTATACACCTGCTGGTAGAATTCAGGGACGGGTCTGTTCCCTTGTATCATTGTCGTCATTTGGTACTCGAGAGTGGACAAGTCTCTCTTGTCGCCATAATGCATCGTTAGAGATTTTGATATGGCCTGCCAATCAAGCGGCGTGTTGTAAGATTCTAAGGCGATGTAGGCGTTGCCGACTTTTTTATTTCTTATCACACTTAATATGCCAAAATACTTTGGTTGTCCTTTCAATGGCTCGTATATGGCCAAAATTCGATCAACACCTTTCTTCCAGGAGTTGTATTCTCCTGGTTTTCCCGAAAAATTCTTAAGGGATTTAACTATGTCAGGAATTTTATCTAATTCCCCTAAATTGTTCCTATGTCTATCCTTGATTTGTTGGTCTACTACTTGCGACGGAGGTGGGTTAAGTACTGACTGTACTACCTGTGGTCCTTGTTGTCTAAGTATGTCTGTGGCAATTGTCGATATTAGCCTAGTCAAATCATCTACTGATAACTGAGCAGATTGTGGGGGGCGACAGAAGTTTCAGTTGAGGAAAGAATTGGTGAACGAACTTGGCTATTGTGATTTGCTATTTTTACAAAATACTATGTATATAATTATAAATATATTTAGAAATAATAAAAAATATAGCACCGACTCACTGCTTGTAGCGCTGGTTTTGTGCTTGTATTTTCTTCCTTCGTTACGGATTCTGTAGTTAAAGCTGTTGATGCTGTTGTAACTTTTCGATATAGAATTTCACGCTGCTCACAGAACTTGTTTTATAGTTCACTTTTAGATTTTTCTCTTCTATTAACTTGTTTCACCGTTTTTTTCTTTCGCACATTCAATGCTCAATAGGATTTGGCAGCAGTACTATTTTGATGTAGAATTTCACGCTGCTCACAGAACTTGCTTTATAGTTCACTTCTTATTGAATTTTTCTCACAGTTTTTTTTGCACATTCACTTCATACTTTATCCTTGATCGTTTAGGGATATTGCTTATATAGATTTTTCTTCTTTATTGTCCAACACTTTATTACAGTATTTTTTGTTATTATTCTAGTTTAAAAAATTTTTTTTATATCCGCGATCTTAGGCCGACACGTAATGTCTCCTTTTTGCCTAAGCTACTAAGGAACTGACCGATCGAAGCTTTTTGTTTTTAGCAAAGTAGCTTTACGCCTAAGTTTTTACACTTTTACACGGCGCGTGATACAGATGGCTTTACGCTCCTTTGCATCTAAGTTGTCCTTGCACTTTATGTGACTTTTAGTACAAACAGCTTTACGCTCGCTTGCAATTCGCTCGGGCGCCATTTAAGCTTTCTCTCGTTGAGAAAGCTAAAAAAAAACAAAATTGTTTTCGCGATTAACAACGGTGCTGCATGGATGGCAGCGCGACCGCGTTACTTTATTGATTGACATAAAATGTGACTAAAATTAGTGCTTAACATAATTTTATACCTACATTCCGTCTAGCCTGCAGTGTGGTGGTGTGATGCACTTCCAGGAATTGGCTTGTGAAGGTGCATAAGCATTTCGGGTGCGCGTGCCGGAAGTCAAGTCGTTGTTACTGAAACTGCTGCGGCGATTTGCTTAAGTCAGTAAGTTATGTAGTAGTTGCGCAAGTTATGTTGTCGAATTGTTGATAAGTGTTGTATTAACTCACATGTAAATATGTGCGTATGACATTTCCACACAAATAATGCATACACAACATATGTACATATTTATATGCGTTCACATGTAGATATGTAATCCGCAAAAATTAGAAAAATTTTGCTCTACAAAAACAACAATGGTTTCAAGTAGCGCCAGCAACGTCACAAGTCAATATGGCAGCCAAATAGTCGATGCCCAAATATGGAGAAAAACACCTAACAACAATATTTTCATTCATGAACGCAAGCGCACTTTCAACAGGCAAACTTGCTTCATTCATAAAATAAAAACTATCACATCTCCCCGAACAAACCTTTGCCCACTAGCGTCTTTTCGCGGCGATGGCAAAAGCTAAAAATCATAAATTTAACAATTTCTGATATTTGTATGAGAAGGTAAAAGTGACAACCCCGCAAATAGAAATATTTAAATATATTAGAATAAAATTGACAACATAGTTTATTTGTCGATTTTAAAGTCAAAAAATGTGTCAAAGAAAATATTCAATATTCCTCTGATTTATGTCTACAGTGAGTCCCGGTTTAGTAGTACTCCGCTTAATTGAAAATCATCCCTCTTAACTGCCTATATCTGCTGCATCTCACCGTTTGTTTTTAAAATACATAGAAATTATTGTTTAAGTACCACTCGCTTAAGTAACCGCACTCGCTTAAGTGTCATATTATATTTTAATTTTTAACAAACCACAAAAATCTGTATCTTTGATTGTGGCACATAACCGCAATTGACTGTATTTGTGAAGGAATGTAAAAAATATTGTTACGCAGCTTGCAAAAATCTGAGTCGATATGTATGCAAGCTCACACACAAACATACATATCTACGCTGGTTTGTTGGCGAAGCTGGTACAGCGGCAAGGGAAGCAGTGGCAATTGGCGATCGTTCGTTTGTGTTTTCGACACAGCTCGGATTTTCTACCAACAACACAATGTTGCAAAGCTTTGTCGTCGCGTCATTCTTTCGACACATTGACTCTTTGACATGAAAGCAAAAAATATGAGTTTCGCCACTGGTTGTCCGCGTCAACGGAAATTTCGCAAAAAGCATTGAATGTACATATTTACATCCATTTGTTGCATTTAGACAAATTTCCAAACATTATGCGTATGGTTCTTTTATATTTGTTTACAGGCACACATAATTATATATGGGCAAATCTGCGACCGCTTGGTCTTTTAACATGGTATCGAAAAGTTTATTGACCAAAGCAAATATTTATTTAAGTATATAAATATACATATGTACAAGTTAACGCCAGCAGCCACACAGAGATCTAATGATAAATATAAACAAATTTTATCTTCTTACAGTATTACTGCTTGGTCAGCAGAATACTTTAATTAATAAGAAATCAATACATCACTTGTTTTGATAAGCAAGCATAATTCAATATTCCATTATTTGTTTTGATAATGGGAATAATTGGAAATTCAATGCTCTGGCATTTCAGCACTTAATGTGATGCCAAAGCATCTTTAGTAATAAGCATAGAATTATAAGAATATAAATATAAGTGCTTTTACTAATAAAAACCAGTAGATAACCGGCAGGCGTATTGATAGATCATCTTGATGATCGAAGCGCACCATATATTATCGCACTAAAACCAACACTTGTGTTTAATTTCTACCGCGCGTAGCGGAACGGAATTCATTTTTTTAATACTTCCCACGCAAGGGAAGCTAATTGACGCCCAACGTTAAGGGCACGTGTTCGTAACAGTCGCGATTAATGAACACCGGTGCCGGAATCATTAAAAGTACAATAAACCTCGTGCGAGAGGTAGTACGATTTAAAATTTTTTTAAAACAAAACAAACAAGTATCCCAAAAATAGGGAGAAAAGTAAAAAAACAAAAACTAAAAAAGATTTAAAACAAAAAACTACAAATATAAAGTGATTTCCAAGTTTAAATTTAAGAAAAAAAAAACTGAAGTGAACATTTATGAACATTTGTGAAAATTTCAAAGAAGTAAAAGAAAGTGTGTGGATCCATAAGACATCCACATAAAAAACGCTGAAAGCCCATCATAAAAACAAAAGAATCAAAAAATTTCTGTAAATCATAAATTTCGCCAAAAACATCTTATCTCATCTAAACCTCACACACGGCCGCCAACGACGACCATCGCATAACCAACCGCCAAAATTCTACTCAAAAAGCAACAGCAAAAGCAAAGTCAACAATAGCCGCAACAGCAGCAACAGCAACGGTAACAACAGCAGCAATAGCAGCAACAACATAAAATTAGTTGTAAGTACGACCTATATTTATTAATTAAATCAGAAATAAACCCAATTATATTAAGTATAAAAATTGTTTACTGTGAGTATTATAAAAATAATAATCATGCCATTCACAACCGTCCGTGTTTAAAAATAAAATAAAAATTGTACATCAAATATATACAAATTATATTAAATTAAATCTTAAAAATTTTAAATGAAGGCTCGACCAGCCAAATAATAAAATATTTTTAAAACCGCGATTCACCACCGCAAGGGGGACCCTCCGGTTTATAACAAAAACTCAGTTCTGCGATTCTGAACTTCAGACCCTCCAGAATAAAAGAGTCTCCTTTCCTAGAAAGGATCAAAAATAAAAGGTATAATATAAAAAACAACAAAATGACAGACGCTTTACCAACCGAACTTGGACTATAATGAAATAGACAGATTAGTCAGCAATCTTGAAGGATTTGTAGAAGTAAATAGAATTAATAAAAAAGAAAGGGATTTAAATAGAGATCTTAAAATTAAATGTATGGAAAAAGTTTTCCAATATATAGGAAAAAATAAGAAGGCCTCACTTTAGGATTATTGTAATCAGGAGACAATTATGTCTGAGACTATAGAAATGATACAAGTATGGAAAAGGGAAGATTTTTTTTAAATGGGAGGTAATATAAGTGCTCCAAAATACGAAAGGTTGCATTATTGCGATTACTGTAAAGGCAATCATAAATTTAAAAATTGTCCATATTTAAAGGAAAAGAAAAGAAAAAATAAATTAATCAAAAATGGCCTTAAGTAGCGAAAATGAGACCTTAGTCGCAATACTAATTGCCGCAACGAACGCATCACTTAGATTAGAAATATCTGAAATGCGCAGGCAAATAGAAGACTTAACGAAGTCTACAACAGTAACCGATTACAAACCTGAAGTAATAAATTCAGAGATTCGCTGTGACGAATCCCTAGAAGTAGTAAAGTCTTTACCAGAATTTGGGGGAAAACAGAATAAATATGTTAGCTGGAGGGAATCGGCTAACAATGCAATGAGTTTATACGTAAGAGGTAGCCGCAGGCATTTTGCTGCATTGACTATATTAAGAAATAAAATTACTCACGATGCTAATGATATTTTGTCCAACCACGGAACAGTTTTAAATATTGGTGCTATTTTAGCACGATTAGATTTCGCTTACGCCGATAAGCGACCAGCTCATATAATTGAGCAAGAAATGAGTATTCTGCGTCAAGGCAATTACTCCAATTTTGAATATTATAATAAGGTTAATGAGAAATTAACATTGCTAATAAACAAAACCATAATGACTTACGGATTAGATAGTGTCGTAACTAAAGAATTGAATGCCAAAAATATGTGGGATGCCTTACGCACCTTCATAAAAGGGCTAAACGGAAACTTAGCAAATATACTATTTTCACTATCGCCAAGCGATTTACCAAATGCCTTGGCAAAAGCACAAGAGTTAGAATCTAACAATATGCGAGCGTCCTTTGCATTACAATTTGGAAAAAGTCAAAACTATTCAAGTTCTAATAACAATAACAGGCAGCACACTTTTAATAACAACAGATTCAATAACAGTACTTTCAATAATAATTTACGGTTCCCACAAGTCCAGCTACAAAGGAATTACAACCAAAGAATGGGTTATCAGAATAACCAACCACGACCTACACCAATGGGTGTCGATTCAAGCATCCATACACGCAACCATATGTTGCAAAAGCCAACAACTTTTAACCAAACCAATTTAGATAAAAGACCTCATGGAAGTACACAACAGAATATGCAGCCACCGATTAAGACACAGCGCATTAATAATATTAAGGAGGATCATTTTTTAGGCCAAAATTAACTCTGCCATATATTTTTCTAAATGACAGGGTTCCTGGGGAGCAACTAGTTGCTATATTAAATCAGGAATATACAAAAATAAAAATAAATTGGATATACAAAAAAGAGTAAAAACAATTAATGGGTTTTCGATAATACGTTATTATCACATTATTACATTATTCGGTAAAAAACAAATATTCTACGAAATCGAAAATTTAGAAGCAGACCTATTAATAGGATACAAATTTTTGAAGGACATTAATGCGGTGATTAACTTGGAAAAAAAGAAGTTAATAATAAATAATGAAAAAGAGGAGGATATATTTAGCTTAGGATGCGAATATGAGCATCAGAAAAGCAAGGGTAATTTAAAGATCGTTAAGGAGGACGAGATTACTTTGGAAGCAAAGACTTCTAAAGCGCCAGCCAACGGAAATACCGGCAAACATAAAAAAATAAATACTGTAGAGCAGGAAAGCTCTACAACGCCAGCTGAAGATTTATACCAGCAGAGTAGAAGTAATTATTTTGCATAAAATATTGTGGAACGAAAAAGTTCTACAACGCCAGCCGATGATAATACCGGCAAATTAAATAAAATATATATTGTGGAACAAAAAAGTTCTACACCTCCAGCCGAAGATTTTACCGGCAATATTATACTAAAAAAAATTATTTTGGGACAAAAACGACCTAAAACGCCAGCCGATGTTCTTACCGGCAAAATAAAACAAAACAAGTAAGGAAGGGCTAAGTTCGGGTGTCACCGAACATTTTATACTCTCGCATGGTAAAGTGATAATCGAGATTTCATTATACGTCATTTACATATTTTTCAAATACCGTATTTTTGTAAAGTTTTATTCCGCTATCATCGTTGGTTCCTAATGTATATATTATACAGAGAAGGCATCAGGTGGAATTCAAAATAGCGTTATATTGGAAGAAGGTGTGGTTGTGAACCGATTTCACCCATATTTCGTACATGTCATCGGGGTGTTAAGAAAATATTATATACCGAATTTCATTGAAATCTGTTAAGTAGTTCCTGAGATATGGTTTTTGGTCCATAAGTGGGCCCATTTTCAATTTTTAAAAAAAGCCTGGGTGCAGCTTCCTTCTGCCATTTCTTCCGTAAAATTTAGTGTTTCTGACGTTTTTTGTTAGTCGGTTAACGCACTTTTAGTGATTTTCAACATAACCTTTGTATGGGAGGTGGGCGTGGTTATTATCCGATTTCTTCCATTTTTGAACTGTATATGGAAATGCCTGAAGAAAACGACTCTGAAGACTTTGACATAGCTATAGTAGTTTCCGAGATATGTGCAAAAAACTTAGTAGGGGGCGGGGCCACGCCCACTTTTCCAAAACAATTGCGTCCAAATATGCCCCTCCCTAATGCGATCCTTTGTGCCAAATTTCACTTTAATATCTTTATTTATGGCTTAGTTATGACATTTTATAGGTTTTCGGTTTTCGCCATTTTGTGGGCGTGGCAGTGGGCCGATTTTGCCCATCTTCGAACTCAACCTTCTTATGGAGCCAAGGAATACGTGTACCAAGTTTCATCATGATATCTCAATTTTTACTCAAGTTACAGCTTGCACGGACGGACGGACGGACAGACAGACATCCGGATTTCGACTCTACTCGTCACCCTTATCACTTTGGTATATATAACCCTATATCTGACTCTTTTAGTTTTAGGACTTACAAACAACCGTTATGTGAACAAAACTATAATACTCTCGTTAGCAACATTGTTGCGAGAGTATAAAAAGAATGGTGAAAAACCAAATAAAAATATAAAAATACAATATTTTGATTACTTGGGACAAGAAAATCCTAGGACGCCAGTCGAAGATAATGCCGACATTAAAATCAAAAAATATACTCCAAAAAAAGGAGGTACTAATATTTTAAAAATAAATAATTTCAATAACTGAGCTTCAAACACATGTAAAAGAAAAAAATTCTGAAATGTATTCAGGCAATGATACAAGTTTCCCATTTCACCCTGAAGAAATAATTTATGAAAACATACTAATATAAAGAAATAAGCTGAAACTCAGGTATAAAAAAAGGTTGAAAAAGAGGATTTAAAAAATTAGGTTAAAATGAATCAGAGAAATAGAATAGTGCACAAGGATAATATAAAGTCCTAAACGAATACTTATTTACTTTTTTAGAAAATGATGACAATAATAATTTTAATATTGCTAACAATAGCAAAAGCAGACATTGTGGACTACACAAGAGAAGATTACGTATTATTAGAAGACGGAGATGTAGCCTTGTATAATGACTACGGAAATATTTTTCACATCACTAATTTAACATACTTTAGAGAACTTATTAGTTCAGACAAAAATTATTGTAATAAAAAATTCAGATATAAAAATTTTGAACAAAATAATGAACAAGACAAAGCATATTTTAACGATTTAGACACATATCCAGAAATGGAACTCATAGAAACTTTATTAGAACAACTACAAATTAAAGATACAAGATATAGGAGAGGAATAAATGAAATCGGTACACTATGGAAGTGGATAGCAGGAACACCAGACCATGACGACCTAGTGTTAGTAAATAATAAATTAAACGAATTAATTGAAAATAATAATAAACAATACACAACAAATTCTAAAATTTTTGGAATTATTAACCAATTAACTGAAACAATTAATAATATTAATGAAAACTCAAATATTAAAATTCTAACGAAACGGAAAAATCAATTCCTAATAACTGAATTACAAAATATGATTAATACAATAGCTATAGGAAAAATGGGAATTTTAAACCCGACAATTTTAAATTTAGACGAGATAAGAAGTATAATTAAAAATGAACATGGACGATTGACAATAACTGATTTAAAAGATATTTCAAATTTTAAAATAGTACAGAATAAAGATGTAATAGTTATATATATTAAATACCCAAAAATTATATATGATTGTAAATATTATGAAGTAAGAGCAATTACACAAAAAGATGGCAAAGTAATAATTGATAACGAAATTGCGAAATGCAAAAACGAATATATATATATAAAAAACTGCAAAAAAGAAATGATAAATACTTATTGTAAAATTAATAATAAAAATACTTGCCTATCAGATATTTTGTACAATAAGAAAAGAAAATGTAAGAAAATTAAAGAAAAACATAAAGACATAGATATAATTAAAGAAGGAGCAATATTAGTCTCTGGAAATCATACTTTAGATGACTCTGCAATAAATGGAGTTTACCTTGTAACATTTGAAAATTGTAAAATTTGGAATTATTTAAAAAATAATCACATTAATAACTTTGAAATTATAGAATGCATTGAAACAAAAAATAAAGAATTTGAATTTGAAAACATAAATATTTTGAGTAAAAGAATTAAAGAATTTAAAAATCATTCACTTTTCTGGTACATTATTGTAATAATTGTACTATTAATAATAATATACATAATCTATAAGATTTTAAAATTAAAAAAATCATGCAAAACTAATAAGCAAAGTAAAAAAATAAAATTCCAAGAATTATCATATAACGCCATTTTAGAAAGAATCTACAATATATCAAAAAATGATATTGAATCGGAGACCATTCATCTTAGAGAGGGGGGAGTTAACGCCAGCAGCCACACAGAGATCTAATGATAAATATAAACAAATTTTATCTTCTTACAGTATTACTGCTTGGTCAGCAGAATACTTTAATTAATAAGAAATCAATACATCACTTGTTTTGATAAGCAAGCATAATTCAATATTCCATTATTTGTTTTGATAATGGGAATAATTGGAAATTCAATGCTCTGGCATTTCAGCACTTAATGTGATGCCAAAGCATCTTTAGTAATAAGTATAGAATTATAAGAATATAAATATAAGTGCTTTTACTAATAAAGATCAGTAGATAATCGGCAGGCGTATTGGTAGATCATCTTGATGATCGAAGCGCACCATATATTATCGCACTCAAACCAACACTTGTGTTTAATTTCTACCGCGCGTAGCGGAACGGAATTCATTTTTTTAATACTTCCCACGCAAGGGAAGTTAATTTACATATGTACATACTTATGTCGTACCCAACCTATATAAAATGCACATTTAGGTAAAAATACAAATCTTATTGAATTATATATTTGCTAAGATTTTATGGAATTCATCATAAAATATCTCAATTTTAAAATATGTATATATGTACATACTTATGTGCTTTCATAACAAATATATGTATGTATACCGCTCTATAAATTATATGCAGCATCGTTTGCGCATAGTAAAAAAAGGAATCTGTAAGCGTACATTCCTTAACATCGGAAATAGCATAATTTTTCTCATTTAACACTGAAAATGCTCAATTCTGCTATTTTCGTGTCCTCTGATGTTAAGTGGTGAAACACGCTAATAATTTTCTGTGGTGAAACACGCTCATCCAAAACATTAAATATGCCAAACTTGCAATATACCTAAATTCTCGACACCGTGAACCTTCTCTATAAATATACCTTCTCTGCATATACTTTAATTTTTTTTTGTTCCGTTTTGACACTTTTTGTGTTTTTTTTGTTTGTTTTAAGTTCGCTGACCGGGGTAATAAATATATTTAATATACTAGCTGACCCGGCGAACTTCGCACCGTCTAATTATTGGAGGCATATTTAGTAAGTCACAAACACACGACACAATACTTTTTAATTTTATTGAAATTTGCTGCTTTTAGATTTTTAGGAATATTAAAGAATTATAGTATAGATGCACAGCAAAGAGCCATTAACATTTCAAGTGACATTTCACAATAGACAATTTTTTTTGAGTGAATACTGACAAATATTTACACTATAATTATCAAACTACATCTGTCGTTTTTTTTTTTGACGATGGCCATGGTTAGAAAAAGAAGAAGAACTACATCTGTCATCGAGAAAATAAAGAATTCAAACAACTATAATATAGTTATAGTGAAGCTATATATCCCTCAACTCCTTAAAATGCATTGTCCGTTTTGTAAAAAGTGGATGGAACGGCAGAAAAAAAATAATAACTGTCCAGATTGTATTAAATTATTATTAAGATGCGACGAATGCTACAACATAATCGCTGTTACCTTCAGATTTTGTACCAAGTGTGGTAAGAATGTAAAACGAATAATACGCGTGAACAGGGCAAAAGTACAAAAAAATATATTAAAGCAAAAGCTGTTATCTAAACCAAAACACGTTTCTACAATGCCATCTTCATCATCTGAGGAGACATTCTGTGAATTAAATTTATCGGCCGAAGACATACAGGACATTCAAGTTATTGAAGACAGCCAAAAGCCCAACATCAAGAATGTTCTGGTAGATATTGATGTTATTGAAGACAGCCAGCAGCTCAACATTGATAATGTTCTGATCGAATCAGATTTGTCCGAGTCGCCTAGTACTTCCACCATATTATCATGTCCTGGCGAGCCAAGTGGTTCCCAAGCAGATGGAGCCAAGTTGATGGAAATAAAGAGTTACTAATACACGTTGACATTAAGGATCCAAATGCACATATTATATACATATTAAGTCATTTATTTATATTTATACACTTCATATACAAAAATTTAAAATTTTCTTGGATGTGCTCGTTTCTGGACTGTGAACATGATAAACAAATCTTTGCTTAAATTAAATACAACACAGTTATGATCATATACAGTTAATTAATATAGTGCTTTCTGGTAGACAATATTTTTAGTTGTTTTTTGCGGTGCGTAAATAAATAAGGATGTTGGTTTTTCGACACGCGAACACGCAACGTATAATTGTCCATGTGCGAAAAAGGGAAACTCTAAGTTTATTCCGCAAACTTGCAACGATTGGCCTTGCGATTTATTTATGGTCATCGCAAACGCCAGACGCACGGGAAATTGCAACCTCTGAAAATCAAATGGCAAATCCGTTGGAATCATAGGTATTCGTGGGATTAAGACATCCTCTCCTTTGTATTTTCCTTTGATTATTTTAGCTTCGATGATGGTTTTCATGAGTTTCTTCACAACCAATCTCGTTCCATTGCAAAGTCGAGGTTGATTAATATTACGCAGCATGATGACAACTGACCCTACTTTTAATTTCAAATTATATGATGGTAGTCCAGGCAAGTCCAATGAATTTAAAAATTCTGTAGGATAGTTGACTACGTCATCCTGGTTTGTGGCCGTGTCAACTGATTTGTACGTAAACAACTCTCCTGGAAGGAAATTCTGAATGGTAGCATTGAGATCATCGACTTCTTTGTCAATGATGCTGCCAATATTGCTCGTTCACTTAGCCAATCGTGGTTATTATATTGTCGTTTGATGTCCGGAAAAACACGCTGAATAAGCTCCTTTTTCGATTCTGTGAAGTGACAGAAATCTGTGGGAAAAGTCATTAATCCGGTCGAGCTGTCAACTGCGACCTTACCATTGCCAATATCCAGCAACGGCTTCGAAAACACAGTCGCAGTTTGATCTTGTTGCAAAAACACTCGCATGTTAGTAGTTAATTGTAGTGTCTTTACGTGCCGCCACAAATTTGATGATTTTAGACATGCGTTTATTTCGTCAGCAACAGTCGATCGAGGAATTACTGGAAGAGTCTGACGAAAATCACCTGACAACAGTATCATAGCTCCACTAAAAATGTTTTGGTTATCACGTAAATCTTTTAACGTCCTATCTAGTGCCTCCAGCGACCTCTTGTGGGCCATTGTGCATTCGTCCCAAATTATCAATTTGCATACTTGGAGAGTCTTCGCCATAGCGCTATTTTTGGCAATGTTGCAAACTGGCGTTTCGTTGATATGCATGTTTAATGGTAATTTTAAGGCTGAATGTGCAGTTCGTCCGCCTTCTACTTAATAAAGTTGCTGCTATTCCAGATGAAGCCAACGCTAGGGCTACCTCATTTTGCGATCGGATCTTTGCTAATAGTAATGAAATTAGGAACGTTTTCCCAGTACCCCCAGGAGAATCAAGAAAGTAAATCCCCAGACCCACTGTTTACAGCTTGTGTTAAACGATCGTACGCAATCCTTTGTTCTTCGTTCAATTGCGGAACAGTTGTGCGAACTGCTTCGGTCATAGCTTGAGTATCGTACTGGAGTTCTCTTTTGCAACTCATGGTTTAATGCATCTTGCATAGCACGATTGGGTGCTGTCAGGCCCAAACACGACAATACTTTTATTTACCATCAACAAACACATATCTTCTATTATGATCAATGTGTCATTGTAAATCTCTGCCGTAATTTCCAATGTAGGATTCAAAGTTTCACAACGCACGCGATGCAACACATCCTCAGACATGTCATCCCTATATTTCATCCACAAATCATTCGGATTTGAGGGGAAACATGTCGATATTATAATCGCAAACAGAGTGCGAATTTGTTGCGGCGATGAATATATCACGGAATCGTTGAGCGTATCATCCCAATGCGAATCGTTTTCAAGCAACCGTAATAATTGACACGCCTCACGGTAAGTCGCACACAGATGTCCATCAACTGTTCGCAATTGTTGAAAAGAACAATTGTTGAAAAGAACAATTGTTGAAAAGAACATTCAAGAACATTCACCAATAACAATCTAAGATAATAACATTCATCGTTATTAGGATGTACTGTATATAAACGGCCTATAGCATCTGTGGCAAATACATTTTCATATCCTTCAAGTGATGTTCCTTGTTTATGACGCTGAAAAGACTTTGATGATGCGTTCCATGTGTAGCAGCGCGGCATATCAGCATACAGCAAAGTGCGAGTGAATTGATCAGTTGCACAAATTGAGAAGAAACCTGTCAATGTGGTCACAGGTGGACGTGCCGCTCTATCCACAGTGTTGTTTGGGTTGAAATACACTCGTTTTCAATTTTCTAAATAAACTGCCAAATGCAATACAGTGGGATGTCTTTCATGAATTGGAAACGAAAATATGCGCCAAATAGCCTCATTGCTGCTTACATAGCGACCCATCTGATAGTGAGACACTTCATCATTTGTGTTTGTTACTGCGAACATGGCCATGCCGCTACCTTTGTTAACATATTTACATATGTACTTTATGGATTTCACAGAGTTACAAAATTCCACCTTGATGTGAGCTTCAAAAGTTTTGGACAATGCGGGCGAGAACGGCACAATCCAACGATTGTCTACATGAAAATCTTGTCCTTTTATCTTGACATCTACAGATCGTCCACCGTCCTCAACTGATCGCCGACGATACAATGGGTAACCATCGATTCCCGAGATGGTTTCAGCAAGCAAGTTTCTCGGTACCGTTTGGGAGCACTTGCCGTCGATCATACAGGGTGAGCTGTTGTTGAAAACTCCGCAAGGTCCATGTATCATGTGTTTAGTTACTATCGTATGCAAATTTGGGCAACTGTTTCATCAGGAATTTCGGCTGAAATAATGGAATCAATTTCTTCTGGCCTTATTTTGTCAACCAACCAGACTAATATATGAGCATGTGGCAAACCACGCTTTTGCCACTCAACAGAGTACATCCAACAACGTACTTGGCCATACACACGATGCTTTGTAATGAAATTCATTAAAGATTTTAATTTTTGCTTGTAAACTCTGGCTGTGATGTCATGCCTTTCAAGTGGTGTTTGGCTGTGTAGCAGTTCTTTTTTTATTTCAATCGATTGTGGGTTACAGGTGAATGTAATAAATAGGTCTGGACGGCCATACTTTCGAACATAAGACATCGCATCTTGAGCGTACTCGTGCATGTGGCGCGGGCTTCCGATGTAAGTGGCCGGTAAAATTGTCATTCTTCCTACATTATTTACATTGCCGTCAGCATTGATTGCATCGCGAAGATGAATGTACTCTTCAGATCGAAGCTGCTGTTGGTTAAGACGGATGTATGTCAATCTTTCAGTCTCAATTTTGACATACATGTCCACTGCATACTTCACCTTCACGGATCATGAGTCTGTATGCATAATAATTCATGGCACTGACTTTTTTGTGTGTATCAGCACCTGGAGGTACATATGATAAGAAAATACATTTATATATTGAACATATAAAATATTTTATTTTGTATAATCTAATTACCTGTTGTTGGATTAACCATTTTGATATTAAAATGGTACCCATCTTCTCCCTGCCAGAAAATTAATGGGTATTGTAAAGCATCATAAGCTCTATGCGTTTCATATACACGTTTCAATACATTGTTCCGGCGATGAAGTACAATATCTCTTGATTGCAAATTCTCTCCAACAACAATAGCCACTTCATCTATTGTCGGTGAATTAAACCTCCTTGCATGCTCTCCAGCAGGTGTTTTGTCGGCTCTTATTACAATATTATGGCTGTCTGATGGCATCCGATCCAGTGCCATTTTGAACACCTTCACTAATTCATTATTCTCGTGAAGAAATGTTTGCAGTTGTTCGACAATGATTCGCTTGACGGTTGGATTATGACCACAACGTGTATCAACTTCCACATCTTGATTGCCCATAAAATAAATTTGCAAAAATTTATGATCTGCATCTGGCACTGGCAGCATTGCCCCCAGTAGGTGATGAATTTGTCCTTGTATCTGTAATTGTTTAAGAACTGGTTAAATTAATTGTGATACAAATAAAAATTAGAATTTCACTAAAACAATTATGGTATACTACCTTGAAAGTCGGCATGAACCCGTCTTGTACTATATGCGTTGCACCAAATGATGTCATTTGGAAGCAATTATTATATTTTTGGATGTTAGCCAAGAAGTGTTTAGACTCACTTTCCATCCCATTAACTAATGAGTGTAACGGTTCAGGTGGTGGAACCAATTGAGGTAATTGTACATTGCCACCAGCACAACATAATCCTGCAGGTTCACCACTGTACTTTAAATGCTTTACAATGTTGACAAATGATTGACATTTCTCCAATCGTCACAGATTTGTCGGCACTATAATCAAATTCCGGATTGTAGGAAAATGCTCCTCGTTCGAGGTTTACAGGAGCATTGCGTCTGCGGAATCGATTAAATTCCGTTATCCCGTGCTCGCTGCTGTTGTGATCGATGTGCACGAACTCGTTCCATTCTCCCCTTATCCACTTGATAGTTATTTACTCTTGAACGTAATTCTCCCATACTTGTACGACTGTTATCATTATCAGCATCTCGCTGGTCATTAGTGCGGTTGGAGCGTAAAGTAGCTCGTTGCACATTTACACGACTTCGACGACCTATGTCAGGTCGTTTTCTTTTCCTCGGCATTGTAAGCAGCGAGAAGAAAATCACTTTTAGCAGTATTTCAATATTTCTCCAATTAAATGTTTCTTTTTTTTAACATGAGATGACAAAACCAAGGATATTAAAGTAGGAGCACAGCAAAAAGTCTCTAAATTTATGGACAAAACAATGTAACGTTCGGATACACGTGCTTTTTACATGAGATGACAAAACAATGGAACGTTCGGATACACGTATTACTTAATTATTACTTTCTTATATCTCCAATTAAATGTGTCTTTTTGTAACATGAGATGAAAAAACCAAGGATGTTAAAGTAGGAGTGCAGCAAAAAGTCTCTAAATGTATGGACAAAACAATGTAACGTTCGGATACACGTGCTTTTTACATGAGATGACAAAACAATGGAACGTTCGGATGCACTTATTACAGGGCATCTCGACAGGATAGAATTTATAGAATACTAACTGTTATTGCCATTGCCAAATCTGTATGTGGGCATTTGCTATCATGATATAATCATTTGCGCAAAAGCGTAGGGTAGGTAGGTTCGAGATGATGTAGCGTATGCTTTGAGCTCTTGAAAAATTTATTTTGTCATTTGCGAAATGCCGTCGGGTAGGTAGCTGATGTAGGGCACATTTTGAGCTCTTGAACTCCTTAAATCTTTTGTGTGGAACATAAAGAAATTATAAATATCCTTTTGCTTACAAATGTATTTTTGGAAAAAATAAGATAATAACAAAGGATAAAGATCCTTTTTTTACAAATGTATTTCTGGGAAAAATAAGAATTTATTTTTTTGGACTACTATATAATAATTGTGGCATAACTTTTATATACCAAATAAAATAATGAATTTAAAATGAGAAATGATATTTTGATTTATGCTTGTATAAGTTTATTAAATTTAAGACTTCCCAGCCCAATTTGCATAATATTTCTATAAATTAACAATATTATACTAAATATTAAATGTTATTTTGAAAATGTACTTTATTTTTATAACATAACACAACCGTCTTAACTCGCTCTTCTAATTTTCATATTACCAAATTAAAATGCCGTCGGCAAATGTGGAAATGGGGATATGTTGCCTCTTCGAAATTTTCTTATAAATGAAAACTGCGCTGTTAAACTGCTGAAGAGACAGCTTCTAGCTTACGATATATGGCAAACTATGTAGTATTCTATATCTAGTAAGCAATGAGCAATGTGGAGTCTGCACAGGCAGAGATGCCCCGTTATTATAATAAAAGTATTTTTGAGAGTTGGTAACACTGTAAGGTTGGCACCATCAAACATGTCAACACATTAATTATATTTATATATTTTGAAATTGAAATTTTAATACACGATGTTATGAGCAAAGTTGATATTATGTTGTCGATTCAAAAGTCTTGTTTTAATGCGTTCTTCAATTCGAGTGGAACTGAGAGTACAAATACCGTCAAATGTTTGACAGCAAGTAAGTGGTCAACTTTTATATGGGAAAATGGAATTTTCGTTTTATTCTATCTTACTCGTAATTTTTCCTTATTTGCTCACCGTTTAGACCTACCCTGGCCTACGACAAACATTTTAAAACCAAAGTCAGCTCAATCGGCCCAGCCGTTCTCGAGTTTTAATCAGACTAACGAACAACAATTCATTTTTATTTACATATATATCGGGTGATTTTTTTGAGGTTAGGATTTTCATGCATTAGTATTTGACAGATCACGTGGGATTTCAGACATGGTGTCAAAGAGAAAGATGCTCAGTATGCTTTGACATTTCATCATGAATAGACTTACTAACGAGCAACACTTGCAAATCATTGAATTTTATTACCAAAATCAGTGTTCGGTTCGAAATGTGTTTCGCGCTTTACGTCCGATTTATGGTCTATATAATCGACCAAGTGAGCAAACAATTAATGCGATTGTGACCAAGTTTCGCACTCAGTTTACTTTATTGGACATTAAACCAACCACACGAATGCGTACAGTGCGTACAGAAGAGAATATTGCGTCTGTTTCTGAGAGTGTGGCTGAAGACCGTGAAATGTCGATTCGTCGCCGTTCGCAGCAATTGGGTTTGTGTTATTCGACCACACCAAGATCATGCGATTTAACGCCTTTAGACTATTTTTTGTGGGGCTACGTCAAGTCTAAAGTCTACAGAAATAAGCCAGCAACTATTCCAGCTTTGGAAGACAACATTTCCGAAGAAATTCGGGCTATTCCGGCCGAAATGCTCGAAAAAGTTGCCCAAAATTGGACTTTCCGAATGCGGTCAACATTTAAATGAAATTATCTTCAAAAAGTAAATGTCATGAACCAATCTAACGTTTCAAATAAAGAACAGATGAGATTTTGCAAATTTTATGCGTTTTTTTTTTAAAAAAAGTTATCAAGCTCTTAAAAAATCACCCGATAGATAGATAGATAGATAGATAGATAGATAGATAGATTAAGATTATTACTTGTATTTATGTGTTTGTAACTTTTTTATTGGTGAGTTGGTATATATTAAGAGAGAGAGAAAACGTAAGAAAGATAAAGGAGCGAAATTAGTTGGATCGGGTGATTTTTAAGAGCTTGATATATAACTTTTTTAAAAAAAAACGCATAAAATTTGCAAAATCTCATCAGTTCTTTATTTGAAACGTTAGATTGGTTCATGACATTTACTTTTTGAAGATAATTTCATTTAAATGTTGACCGCGGCTGCGTCTTAGGTGGTCCATTCGGAAAGTCCAATTTTGGGCAACTTTTTCGAGCATTTCGGCCGGAATAGCCCGAATTTCTTCAGAAATGTTGTCTTCCAAAGCTGGAATAGTTGCTGGCTTATTTCTGTAGACTTTAGACTTGACGTAGCCCCACAAAAATAGTCTCAAAGGCGTTAAATCGCATGATCTTGGTGGCCAACTTACGGGTCCATTTCTTGAGATGACCATTGTTCTCCGAAGTTTTCGCTCAAAATGGCCATAGAATCGCGAGCCAGTGGCATGTAGCGCCATCTTGTGTCTCAAACTTTTTGTTGCCAAAAATGGAAGAACTGAACTTGGTTGACATGTGGTTTCGACAAGATGGCGCTACATGCCACACAGCTCGCGATTCTATGGCCATTTTGAGGGAAAACTTCGGAGAACAATTCATCTCAAGAAATGGACCCGTAAGTTGGCCACCAAGATCATGCGATTTAACGCCTTTTGGACTATTTTTGTGGGGCTACGTCAAGTCTAAAGTCTACAGAAATAAGCCAGCAACTATTCCAGCTTTGGAAGACAACATTTCCGAAGAAATTCGGGCTATTCGGCCACCAGAAATGCTCGAAAAAGTTGCCCAAAATTGGACTTTCGAATGGACCACCTAAGACGCAGCCGCGGTCACATTTAAAAATGAACATTCTCAAAAGTAAAATGTCATTCTAAATAAAGAAAGATTATCTTTTTTTTAAAAAGTTAATGCAAAAATAGTAAATGTCATGAACCAATCTAACGTTTCAAATAAAGAAAGAAAACGATAAGATGAAATAGTTGATGACATATTTAAAAATATCCACTGATATATTGTTGTTGTTTTTTTTTCTTATAAGGTGTTAATTTGAATCCTAAATAAATACTTGACTTTGAAAAATTTGGTTTGGCTTTTTTTTTTTTTTTGTAATGTTTTGGAGACATGAATTAAGCTTGAAGGCAGGTAGTTTAACAACAGTATTTTTTTTCTAAATTTTTCGTAATACAATTGACTTATGTATGTACCATATGTATATGTATGTATATACTATGTATATTAATAACGGAATGTAAAATTTGGCGCCCAAAGTTTGATGGCCCCTAAATTATTTGTATGTATGTATGTGTATGCACATATGTATGTATATATGTATGTATATACCGAACTGTCTAACTGGTTTTTCGTATAGAACATTTGGGTTATTTCTAATTAGCTGTATGCCGTATTATAGCCCAAACTGTATATTAAACATACATATGCGCATAAATAATTTTATTAAAAATTTAATTGGAAAAGACTCACTTTTTTCTCCGCCAAGGGTTTATGGGCAATACTTATGAGTTCTCTCTATGGTTACTTCTCGTTTTTCTCGTTTTTCTCTTTTTGGTTTTTTGTTTCTTCTTTGCCGTTTTCCGTGTTGAGTTTGTATTCCCACGTTGCTTGTAATCCTTGTTTGCTCTGCCGTATGTTTTGGGGTTTTACGCCCGTTTCGAAGATTTTGTCACTTAAACACGTACGTATTTTCCTTCATAGGGCTAGCTTGGGCTACTGTAGGGGTCAGCAAGTGGCGGATAGTTGAACGGCCTCCAGATATGAAGGTTAGCTGCGAATAACCAATAAGCAGTCCCCGACCAAAGCAGCAGAGATGGAGGGTATAACTTAAAAGGTTATATCTACCCGACGAAGTCTCTGTGATGGAGCGAACCGACACCGCCCAAAACTACGTGTCAAACAAAGAAAAATCCCGGGAGCGTCGGACTCAGATTGAGTGGCTCATTGGGTGGCGTCTGCCTCCAGGTCAGGAGTGGATGAACCAACCAACAACAAACGGAAATTGGAATAATTCTTACAAAACCGATACCAGATTCTAAGCCCAGTAAGACTCTGGTGAAAAGCTACTGGAAACGGTTTTCAAAATTTACACATTGTAGCTGACAGACGTAGCATTCGGTGACTTTAGTAAGCGGAGTGAAATCTTGCCAAAATGGCTCACCGGCTAATGTTGCGTTTGGCTTTAGTCCCCACTAAAACCCCGGCAAGGCCTCAAGGTACGTTCGATGCTTGCCGTCATTGAGTTGGCGCTGCAATTTCGGTTGAGCCCGTATGCACCCATAAGCGATTGCACATAGCGAGCAGAGATAGCGGCCTCGAAGGGGGACCCAACTAAATAAACACCACAAACCAAATCAACAATATCACTGAAGCAGAATTTGAAAATGTAAACGAGGTTTTTAGGCGAAGCTCAAATGCAATGCGCACACCGCCACTACATACCAACCACGAAAGCAGCACAACAGCAGTTATTGAACAAGACAAGCAGCAAAATGTAACTCCTATGGCAAGGAAACCCACTACTGGAGAAAATATGCCAGCCTTCTATCAACTCGGCGAGCAGATTGGCAATCTGGTTACTATGCTTGAGGATGGAAAGAGATGGTCTATCCACCAGGCCATGAGGGACAAAATAAGACGGATAACCTCACTATATGAGCTAGCTGCCTCTGAGCGTGCTACCAATCCAAACCCCTATACGAGAAAGAAACGTCAAAGAGTAAGAGACGAAATGACTCTGGTAAAGCGCAACAAACGAAAACACCTGATAGTGCAGCCCCTCCCCCGGAAGATCAGGCACCTGAATGGCAACTGGTGAAAACAAGCGTAATAAAACGGTATTGAAAAAAACTGAACCAAAGATCCCAAAACGGAAACTGAAGCGCACAGAAGCCCTGGTGATTTCGAAGATCAGTGAGATGTCTTACGCTGAAATGATAAAGAAAATGAAATCAGATCACAGACTTCAAGACCTCGGTGACAGCTTGAGCAAAGCAAGGAGAACGGCGAAAGGTGAACTTCTGCTAAAACTTAAAGCAAAAACTAAGGAGCCCTCTAGAATACTCAAAGAACGCGCAGTAGAGGTCCTGAAAGACATGGCAGAAGTTAAAGTTCTAGCACAAGCAGTTACTCTAGAAATGAGAGATTTAGATGAGGCAACGACACCCGAGGAAGTATGTATGTACTATGTACGTCCATAAACGACAAACTTCCTGACCAAAAGAGCGTAGAACGTAGTGCCATCAAAACTATGCGACGGCTTAAAGATGAAACGCAAATTGACATTATTAGTGTCCCTTTGGCAACATCAAAAAAAATTCTTAGACGCAAACAAAATAAAAATAGGCTGGGTTGATTGCAGGGTCCGGGAAATTACAAGACCTATCCGATGCTTCAAATGCTTTGAGTTTGGCCATATATCGCGTAGCTGTAAAAGCAGTAGAGATCTCACCGGCTCTTGCTATAGATGTGTAGAAAAGGGGCATGCCGCAAAAGGATGCAGTAAGGAGCCGCTATATCTCTTATGCCCACAAGGGACAAATAAGCACCCGACTGGTAGCTTTAGCTGCCCAGCTTATAAAAAGGCTGCTACAAGACCGCAATGATGAGGTGTCTTCAGTTAAATCTAAACCATTGTTCGGCAGCCCAAGCGCTATCGACGAAAACCGTTTTGGACCATAACACAGAAGTACTATTACTTAGTGAATCATATAAGCCAAAAACCCCAAACAATGACAATAACTGGGTCGAAGACAAAGACTCGAAATCTGCGATATGGACCTTTAACAATATACCTTTTGAAAATACTCACACCATTAAAGAAAAAGGCTTCGTGTACGCAAAGATAAAGGGCATACATTTTTACAGTTGCTACGCCGCTCCTAGCCTATCCCTTTTTGAATTCCAGGATATGTTCTTTAGGTTCACATCGCACGCAAAAGGAATGACCGCTAGTCATTGCTGATGACTTTAATGCATGGGCGGTTGAATGGGGGAGTATGATCACAAACGCGAGGGGCACAGCTCTACTATCATCACTTGCAAATCTTAATCTTGCACTCCTTAACAACGGATACAAGCCAACTTTTATCAAAGGAAGAGCGTCATCGTATATTGACCTCACCTTCGTAACAACCTTCGTTTGCAACCCAAACTACATGGAGAGTTTCGGACGTGTATACACATAGTGATCACCAAGCTATAATTTTTGATATCAGTACACAGAATAAGCAAACCTCTGGCATTTTCGCACCCAAAAGCGTAAGATTTACAAGGGAACGCTCGGAACCAGATGCAACACATAACAGAATCACTAGAAACTGTAGCCGATGCCACGATGCCACGAAGAAAAGACGGAGGATACAAAGCCCCACTATACTGGTGGTCCGAAATCGCTCAACTGGAGCTGAATGGAAGATAGGATTTCGCGGAACTCCTAATAAACTTCCGGAAAAAGAGGAAAGAACTCCATAAGGCCATAGCCAAAAGCAAAAGAAACGCCTTTAACCAACTTATCTCAGAGGTAGATAACGACCCTTGAGGAAAGCCTACCGAATCGTAATGAAGAAAAAAGGTAGATCAAGAAGCCCACCTATATCTCCCGCAATCCTACGTAAGATAGTACGTAGTTTATTTTCAAGATGTGAACCTATGCATGTGCCAATTCTTCAAACTAACCCCGACGAAATCGCTGAAGTGACCCACGAAGAAATACAACATGCGGTGAAAAGAATCAAGATAGGCTGGCTAAATGAGATAAGCCGCCCCCTAATGCCACTACACCAAGACACCACTCACACAGAATCCACATTCCACAGAACCCACACATCAACACCACCCACACGCGAGAGGACATCCACACAGGCAAACACATATCACACTGTCAAAAGGGTCAACTTATAAGTTTTCACCAGTCTCGTTTTGACCTACACACGGAGCTTACGCATCGCCGCTTGACCTCGCGCCTTTTTCTCTCATCCGCACATTTCTTTAACATTTCGATAATTAACATTAACGTTTGCTTGTTAATTGAACCTTATTCCGGCTATTTTGTTCAAAGAGCCTCGATTTACTATACATTCGGTAATAAGAATAATAAATTAAGAATTTCATTAAAACTGATTGATTACTTTTATACCTTCACCGAGTGGTTTTATTTGAAAGTGAAAATGGTAAGCACCCGGCCTGGACGGAATACCCAATTTCGTAACTAAGCGCATCATCCAAAGAAAGCCAACATTGTTCCAAAACGCATACACAAGCTGCTTGAAGGAAGGGATTTTCCCCAAATGTTGGAAACGTCAACGCCTCGTTCTTCTCCCCAAAAGTGATAAACCTCCAGAAGAACCCTCGTCATATCGGCGCTTATGTATGCTTGATACGGCTGGAAAAGTTTTTGAGACAATTATCTGCAAGCGACTCGAGAAATATACGGAAGGAGACGCTGGGCTGAATTCAATGCAATTCGGTTTCCGGAAAGGACGAAGCACAGTGGAAGCGATAAATCCGGTTACCAAAATAGCGGAAAAGCACTGGAAGGGAGTAGATGGCGCTGGGGTGACAAAAAATATTGCGTTGTGATTACCCTGGATATCAAATATGCCTTCAATTCAGCGAACTGGACCCTAATCATTAGAGCTCCGACAGAGTAAAAGGTTACGGACTACCTTATCCGAATTGTGGCAAGCTACTTTGACAACAGAGTATTAGTATACGAAACAGAATGTGAACCTGAAACATATAAAGTCACAGGCGGCGTTCCGCAAGGGTCAGTTCTCGGCCCTGTACTCTGGAACGTGATGTACAACGGAATCCTGAGAGTCGCGTTGCCAGAGACGGTAAAAATAGTAGGATACGCGGACGACATTGCGGTCATAGTAGTAGCAAAAACCCTAGACGAGGCGAGGAACAAGTGTACGGAAAGCATTAACAATATTAAAAAATGGCTCGAGACAGCTGGCTTACAGCTAGCTGCACACAAAACCGAGGTGGTTTTAATGAGCAGTCGAAAAACAGTGGAATCAATTGAGATATGTGTTGATGGGCTTACCTTAAAGTCAAGCCCACATCTCAAATATCTTCGAGTAATCCTAGATCATAGACTTTCATTCAAGCAGCACCTAATTGCCACACACACCAAAGCGGCGAGGTCCGTGTCGGCAATAGCGATAATAATGCCCAATATGTGAGACCCCAGACAACTTGTCAGAAAGCTGCTGACAAGCGTCAGTAGCTCCATCATTCTGTATTAAACATAGCTCATATATGAGAGGAGTTGCCTCGGTTCACAAACTGGCGTCATTGAGAACTCGCTGTGCATTCAGAACAGTGTCGGATGATGCAATCCGTGTTATATCGGGAAGACTCCCCATAGACATAGCAGCGGCATGATGCTCATCAGTCCGCGATATGAGGGCTAACATGTCACCTAGCCAATATAAACAAGAACTGGCAAAAATCAACGAAAAATGCCTCCGAAAATGGCAGGAGAGATGGAATACCTCAACGAAAGGAAGGTGGACCCACTCTCTGATACCCAATATTAGAGAATGGGTTACGCGGGATCATGGGGAGGTGAACTACTACCTTACGCAGTTTCTATCTGGCCACGGCTGCTTCAGAAACTATTTGTACAAATTCAAGCATGTGGAATCTCCTCTCTGCATGCACTGCGAAAATTATATTGAAACACCAGATCACGTACTGGTGGAATGTGTCCGCTTGCAAAAGGAAAGGCAAATACTTTCCGATAAACTATGCAAGCTTTTACCCATACGTTCAAGGGACGTAGCAAATTTTATGCTAACTTTATGCCACTTAGCATGGGATATTGTATGTGGGATAATAGCATATATTATGCAAAGACTGCGAGAAGATGACATCGCTGTAATAGCACAGCCAGTGAAAAACGTAGAACCGTGGCTCGTGTCAGCTGGCACGACCTATCTTATGGGTGCGCAATGTAACTGCACAGTGAAAAACGCTACTCCCTTCTCTATTTGACGCGGGATGACATGGGACTTCACGACATTTGGACTTTTGCCGTGGAAACGCGTCAGCTGATTGCTCTCTCACAACGCAGGGTTGCCAATATCGATACACTGTAGTAATTATCAACTTTTATAATTCAATCTGTTCAAAATGTTTCAATATGTTTGAAATTTTCATAAAATAACTCAAAATCAGAGTCGAATGCTATTATTTATAAATATGTAAACTATTTTTAATAGTTTGTTTTCAGTTTTGATATTTTATATTGCAAAAATTTTAATTGAAAACAAAGATGTGCTCAAAACTGTATATGCGTATTGGGCAATGGCAACATTGTTCAAATGTAAACAAACAAAGATGGCTGATTTCTGGGTTTTTTACCACGTTTTTTTCGCTATGCTCGATAAGGAAGGAAAAGGAAGGAAGGGAGTAGCGTTTTTGAATGTTTCTGCTATAAGACCGAGAGTGCAGTCCCGAGAAGCTGCAAACGTATGACAAAATAAGAAATTAAATATAAAAGAGCTGTTACATACTTAAACAATACCTGCTCTTGAAGGAAAGTCATAGGTTGTTCCGCAGGAACATTGAGTTAAGCATCTACCCCTATACACGGTAAAATTGGCGCATCCTAATAGAACAGCTTGAACTCACCACGTCCGATGACACCATATCCATACATCACCACACAACACAACTCACCAAACAATCAACACACTCTACAAAAAGGATGGGAAAAGGGATAGCGAACACAATTCCCTAAAAAACTCATCGCACATCAACATTCGCTTGTGCACTGCGCCGCTTAGCACTCTACGCTAATTTATTTCGTCTACAAAGATATACCCTGCGCGGCTTCAACATCTCTCTGATCTACGATTAGCCGTTTCGACCTCGATCCGCGGAACCCCGATCGCCAGCTCTGGCAAATAATTTCTGAATTGAAGTCTCTCCATCCGTCGATATTTACAACTTTATAAAATATAAATTAATTTTATAAATAAAATTGTTAACAAGCCAAAGTGTGTAAAGCGGTTTTTATTTTAATTAAGCAGTAGTGTGTACTCCACAATATATTGGATATACACTTAAACATGGTCCTTCGAGCCTTAACGAAAGGCACCTTCGGCTTGTCACAGTCAAATTAAAAACAATAAGAATTCAGCATAAATTGGCTTAGTAACAATAATAAGTGGATTTGTGGCAAAACCAAACGAAGTGCGACAACGATGGTGAAATAAAAATAATATCCAGCAGTGGCAATATACATATATATAAAACAAACAAAGAAACACCAAATTAAAGTGCGGGAACATAACATAATGCAGTGACCCAAATAAAACAAAGTGCAGTGACAAAAAAAAAACAGAACCATATGTGCTTACATACCTATGTATATAAAGAACAAACAAAACAAAAAAAAAAACCAAACCAAGTTCGGTAAAAAAGTGCACTGACACAAAGTGTAGAAGAAAACAAAAACAAAAACATTGTGCGCGAATTTAAAACAAAGAATAATAAACAATTTCAACAAACGAAAAACAATAAAAACCACAAAAGACTAAGACAATCGGGCGCGAAAACTTATAGCAAAACATAAATACAAACAAGGTAAAACAAATATTCGGGCGCGAACACAAATTATCTGCTAACTACAACACAACAAAAACTACCAGCCGTTCTCGTATCCAGCAGACTTCAGGAGTGGAAGAGGAATTGGAACAAAACGCCCAGGCTTGTAAACACCTACAGCGCATAAAACGCCCCCTTGAGGAAAAACTTAAACTTAAAAAACTTAAACTAAAAATTGAATGCGCATATGTATGTAAAAAACACGTTTGATATAAAATCCGTATTTCGAAATCCGTTTTAACAGCGAAAAAACGGTTGCCAAACTGTACCAGTTTCGAGTTTATTTTGCGGGAAAAACCGAACACAGTTTGGTATAAAGATTATATTATTAGGTATTAGCTTACCTTTGTGGATTCAAATGCACATATTAACAAATAAAAAAAAAAAAATATCAATTTACTTCTCATATTTTCCGGCATACCTCTTATGTTTAACAACAACAAGCAGGAGTGCATAAATTAAGTAAGCAAAGGCACATACAATAATCAAAAATTGTAACAGAAAAAACAAAGCAAGAATTGAAAAAAAAATACATATTCGCATATATGTATATGTACCTAGAGGAGATATATTTATCCTCATATATTCTTAATATACATACATGATATACATACATACCACAAAAAATATACACAGAAACCTTAACATACAAATTACATACTTATAAAACTCAGGAAATATTATATAAGAACATATGATTAGTTACATACGTACATATACTTTCACATATATAATAGTGCATACGGAAAACATTTTACCGAATCCGTTTTCGCACTCTCTTTTCGTGGTGCAAATATATTGCCAAACAAAAAAAGCAAAATTACACAAGCATACAGCATATTGTTATTGCTCTCATATACATTAGCACAAACAAGTTGTGCATACTAATCAAAAAAACGAATTGATCTCTAACGAGCTCTCAATTGCACAAAACATAAGCAACTTCTGTACGAACATACATATATACATGTACCACCGTATATGCAAACATACATCTTTTATTAAAACATAAAAGTTCAAAGTCGACATTTGCAATTATCTGGCAATATCTCTTGTTCTTTGGCAAACAAAAACAAGCAGGATTGTGGACAAAAATCTAATTGATCTCTCTAACGAGCTCTCAATTGCTTACGAACAAATCATAACAAACAATTCGTGCATACTTATGTACAAAGCATATTGATCTCTTCGACGAGCTCTCAATTGCACAAAGCATAAGCAACTTCATACGCACATACAAACATACATATAAGTCCAAGTATTAGGGTGTACCTAAATACAAATATTCGGACATAAAATATTTTGGTTAATAAAAGGTACGGGTTTTTAATAGCAATTAACAATTCAAATAAAAACAAAGCGATATTAATAAAAAATACGTTTTGCTAATATTATCCGAAATAACAAACTCTTATTTACATAAAAGAGTATTTCATTTTCTATACTTTATCGCTTCATATATATACTATACTTTTTACTCTGAGAAAATTCTTAATACACAATATAATAAAAATGGTTAATAACGGAAAAATCATAATACACCTGCAGCAGCTATACGCTCAAAACAGGCTATTAAATTCAAGATACTGCACTAGATTTGTTTCTCTTCGCCGATTCACGAAAACTCGAATCGTTATTAGAAATAAAAAGCCAAAATCCAAAAAATTTTGGACTCGCCTCCAAGCGGCTCATTATGCCATAGTAGATTCTGACAATTCAGATCTACCACAAAATTTTAAATCATCGGCTTACGATATTTTTGAAAACTGCTTAGACCAATATGAAGAAACAAAAGCTATGATCTCCGATCAATTAAAGCTAACAAAAGCAATTGCATCTACTCCACATCCGAGAGTAGAGCTGCTACAAATGCAACAATATCAAGAGGCAAGTTCAGAAACCTTTTACGGAGGTTATGAAGAATGACCGTCCTTCCGGGACACGTTCATGGCCGTGTATATAATCCATCCTCAATTATCACAAGCGCAAAAATTGTATCACCTCAGATACAAAACTAAAGGTCAAGCAGGAATAATAGTAAAACAGTTCGCTCATAATGACGATAATTTCAATTTGGCTTGGGAAGCCTAAAAGCTAGATACGAAAATAAAGGAATACTGGTCGATAAACAAGTAACGACACTACTAAACTTGCCTAAAATCAAGAAAGGAACAAGTGAAGAATTTGTAACACTATAATCCACTGTTTCTAATTGTTTGTCGATTCTGTCGACACAAAATATTCCCACAGACAGCTGGGACCCAATTCTGGTAAACGTTTGCACCGCCACATTACCAGAAAAGTCGTTACTTCTATGGGAGCAATCGCTCTCATCACGAAAAAAGTGCCCAACGTGGCAACAAATGAAAGATTTTCTCACCACCCAATATGAAATTGCGGAAAGGTTAGAAGAAAAAATAATCAAAACTAAAAACACTAAACACGAAGCTTCAATAGACCCCAAGTTAGTAACAAAAACAATTTAAACAAAAACTTTCACAAAACGTAATCGTTCACATCTGAACAACGAAAACATATGTCATGCGAACTATGCACAAGGGGGCATAAGTTAAAACTTGCGAGAAGTTTAAAAAATTGAATGTCAATGAAAGGAACAACTTTGTCAGATCAAAAAGACTCTGTACAAACTGCTTGGCCCACTCATACAATCTTAATCATTGCAAAAGCAAATTTAATTGCTCATATTGTCACAAAAGACACAATTCAATGCTTCATTACAGCAGATTTCCCCTCTCACCCTATAAAAGCGCTTATAAATCAAGAACCACGGATTTAATTACAAAAGTAAATCCCGAAAGCCAATTTACTAAAAATTGCCAAGAGACACCATGTTGCTCAAAGGCACAAAAAGTTCAAACGCTGCACAGCGAAACACAAAGTGGACTAGTTACCGAACTAGTTACAACCATCCCAACTCAAGTTGAGTACAATACAAATAAATACCTTAATTCACAATTAAGGAAATTTCAAACTATAAAAGATCAGTATTGTGAAGACTTCTCTAAAGCTACAACTACTCGATCAAATAATAAAACGTCGCACGACTACCACTAGAGCCACAATTTTCCAATACCTCACATATTGGTAGTAAAAAACAAAGTAAGATTTCGGTCTAACAATATTAAAAACTCACATATATGTTACTTTTCGAGCCCGCAGGATGGCTTTCGCCAATAATGGAAAAAACACAATCCTGAATGTATCCTTTAGCGGTGGCGGGCTACTAAAAACCAAATTAGTGCATACGCACTTAAACACAATATATAACAAAATTGTTCCAAAGGGATAGAAAATCGACATTTCTCATAAAATATTGCTTAATACGTAGTTTCCTAAATTCTCAAATGGAATAAAGCAAAAAAAAAAAAAACTAACAAAAGCAGAGGTCGATCTTATCGTCCCTACATAAGCGCTCCACATATGGTTAGTGGATGGGAATCTGTTGTACAACTTGAACATCCCACTTAAAAAATTATAATTCTAAATGAAGCCGTTCGCAATTACCGCCTACTCTCTCGCAAGATCCCTCAAATTTCATAGTCCTAAATCTGGGGCTAAGTGTACCCATTCTGGCCACATCTGAGCCAGGCGTGGAGTTACTATCCTTTATAAGCCGGTAACATAGAAAAGGCAAATAATAAACAAACGATATTCCATACCGATAAAATAAGAAATGTTAAATAACCGCCGATGAAATGAATAAAAGCTAAACAACTCATACACTTGTAAACCGTAATAATGTCTCCCCAAAAAAGCAAAATAAAGTAAACAAAATATCAAATAAAAAAAAAGTTGCTTATCTTAAATACTTGCACGCAAATTAAATTGCATACAAAATACCTGTGTCATGTTTAAATCAAAATCCGTTCTCTGCACACCAGAATATATGTGAGTATATTACAACTCCATCATCAAATACTTCTGTTCTCAGAATGTATTCTGCACCTCGGCTACTCCACCAGCAGTACGCCCAAATACAGATAGCAACATATTCGTGGAAAACTATGCAAAATAGTCGCCTAGGGGGCCCAGGATGTTTAAATGAGTTAAGCATCTACCCCCTATACACGGTAAAACTGGCGCATCCTAATAGAACAGCTGAACTCACCACGTCCGATGACACCATATCCATACATCACCACACAACACAACTCACCAAACAATTAACATATATATATATATTAATTATGCAAAGACTGCGAGAAGATGACATCGCTGTAATAGCACAGCCAGTGAAAAACGTAGAACCGTGGCTCGTGTCAGCTGGCACGACCTATCTTATGGGTGCGCAATGTAACTGCACAGTGAAAAACGCTACTCCCTTCTCTATTTGACGCGGGATGACATGGGACTTCACGACATTTGGACTTTTGCCGTGGAAACGCGTCAGCTGATTGCTCTCTCACAACGCAGGGTTGCAATATCGATACACTGTAGTAATTATCAACTTTTATAATTCAATCTGTTCAAAATGTTTCAATATGTTTGAAATTTTCATGTAAAATAACTCAAAATCAGAGTCGAATGCTATTATTTATAAATATGTAAACTATTTTTAATAGTTTGTTTTCAGTTTTGATATTTTATATTGCAAAAATTTTAATTGAAAACAAAGATGTGCTCAAAACTGTATATGCGTATTGGGCAATGGCAACATTGTTCAAATGTAAACAAACAAAGATGGCTGATTTCTGGGTTTTTACCACGTTTTTCGCTATGCTCGATAAGGAAGGAAAAGGAAGGAAGGGAGTAGCGTTTTTGAATGTTTCTGCTATAAGACCGAGAGTGCAGTCCCGAGAAGCTGCAAACGTATGACAAAATAAGAAATTAAATATAAAAGAGCTGTTACATACTTAAACAATACCTGCCTTGCGAAGGAAAGTCCTATAGGTTGTTCCGCAGGGAACATTGAGTTAAGCATCTACCCCCTATACACGGTAAAATTGGCGCATCCTAATAGAACAGCTGAACTCACCACGTCCGATGACACCATATCCATACATCACCACACAACACAACTCACCAAACAATTAACACACTCAACAAAAAGGATGGGAAAAGGGATAGCGAACACAATTCGTTAAAAACTCATCGCACATCAACATTCGCTTGTGCACTGCGCCGCGTTAGCACTCTACGCTAATTTACTTCGTCTACAAAGATATACCCTGCGCGGCTTCAACATCTCTCTGATCGACGATTAGCCGATTCGACCTCGATTCGCGGAACCCCGATCGCCAGTTCCGGCAAATCATTTCTGAATTGAAGTCCCTCCATCCGTCGATATTTATAACTTTATAAAATATAAATTTATTTTATAAATAAAATTGTTAACAAACCAAAGTGTGTAAAGCGGTTTTTATTTTAATTAAGCAGTAGTGTGTACTCCACAATATATTGGATATACACTTAAACATGGTCCTTCGAGCCTTAACGAAAGGCACCTTCGGCTTGTCACAGTCAAATTAAAAACAATAAGAATTCACATAAATTGGCTTAGTAACAATAATAAGTGGATTTGGTGGCAAAAACCAAACGAAGTGCGACAACGATGGTGAAATAAAATAATATCCAGTGCAGTGGCAATATACATATATATAAAACAAACAAAGAAATACCAAATTAAAGTGCGGGAACATAACATAATGCAGTGACCCAAATAAAACAAAGTGCAGTGACAAAAAAAAAACAGAACCATATGTGCTTACATACCTATGTATATAAAGAACAAACAAAACAAAAAAAAAAAACCAAACCAAGTTCGGTAAAAAAGGTGCACTGACACAAAGTGTAGAAGAAAACAAAAACAAAAACATTGTGCGCGAATTTAAAACAAAGAATAATAAACAATTTCAACAAACGAAAAACAATAAAAACCACAAAAAGACTAAGACAATCGGGCGCTTGAAAACTTATAACAAAACATAAATACAAAACAAGGTAAAACAAATATTCAGGCGCGAACACAAATTATCTGCTTTAACTACAACACAACACAAAACTACCAGCCGTTCTCGTATCAGCAGACTTCAGGAGTGGAAGAGGAATTGAACACAAACGCCCAGGCTTGTAAACACCTACAGCGCATAAAACGCCCCCTTGAGGAAAAACTTAAACTTAAAAAAACTTAACCTAAAATTGAATGCGCATATGTATGTAAAAAACACGTTTGATATAAAATCCGTATTTCGAAATCCGTTTTAACAGCGAAAAAACGGTTGCCAAACTGTACCAGTTTCGAGTTTATTTTGCGGGAAAAACCGAACACAGTTTGGTATAAAGATTATATTATTAGGTATTAGCTTACCTTTGTGGATTCAAATACACATATTAACAAATAAAAAAAAAAAAATATCAATTTACTTCTCATATTTTCCGGCATACCTCTTATGTTTAACAACAACAAGCAGGAGTGCATAAATTAAGTAAGCAAAGGCACATACAATAATCAAAAATTGTAACAGAAAAAACAAAGCAAGAATTGAAAAAAAAAAATACATATTCGCATATATGTATATGTACCTAGAGGAGATATATTTATCCTCATATATTCTTAATATACATACATGATATACATACATACCACAAAAAATATACACAGAAACCTTAACATACAAATTACATACTTATAAAATCAGAAATATTATATAAGAACATATGATTAGTTACATACGTACATATACTTACATATATAACAGTGCATACGGAAAACATCTGTTTTACCGAATCCGTTTTCCCGCTCTCTTTTCGTCGTGCAAATATATTGCCAAACAAAAAAAAGCAAAATTACACAAGCATTACAGCATATTGTTTGCTCATATACATTAGCACAAACAAGTTGTGCATACTAATCAAAAAAACGAATTGATCTCTCTAACGAGCTCTCAATTGCACAAAACATAAGCAACTTCGTACGAACATACATATATACATGTACCACCGTATATGCAAACATACATCTTTTATTAAAACATAAAAGTTCAAAGTCGACATTTGCAATTATCTGGCAATATCTCTTGTTCTTTGGCAAACAAAAACAAGCAGGATTGTGGACAAAAATCTAATTGATCTCTCTAACGAGCTCTCAATTGCTTACGAACAAATCATCTCAACAAACAATTCGTGCATACTTTATGTACAAAGCATATTGACATGAGCTCTCACTTGCACATACATAAGCAACTTCATACGCACATACAAACATACATATAAGTCCAAGTATTAGGTGTACCTAAATACAAATATTCTGGACATAAAATATTTTGGTTAATAAAAGGTAATGGGTTTTTAATAGCAATTAACAATTCAAATAAAAACAAAGCGATATTAATAAAAAATACGTTTTGCTAATATTATCCGAAATAACAAACTCTTATTTACATAAAAGAGTATTTCATTTTCTATACTTTATCGCTTCATATATATACTATACTTTACTCTGAGAAAAATTTTAATACACAATATAATAAAAATGGTTAATAACGGAAAAAATCATAATACACCTGCAGCAGCTATACGCTCAAAACAGGCTATTAAATTCAAGATACTGCACTAGATTTGCCTCTTCGCCGATTCACGAAAACTCGGAATCGTTATTAGAAATAAAAAGCCAAAATCTCAAAAAATTTTGGACTCGCCTCCAAGCGGCTCATTATGCCATAGTAGATTCTGACAATTCAGATCTACCACAAAATTTTAAATCATCGGCTTACGATATTTTTGAAAACTGCTTAGACCAATATGAAGAAACAAAAGCCATGATCTCCGATCAATTAAAGCTAACAAAAGCAATTGCATCTACTCCACATCCGAGAGAGTAGAGCTGCTACAAATGCAACAATATCAAGAGGCAAGTTCAGAAACCTTTTACGGAGGTTATGAAGAATGACTGTCCTTCCGGGACACGTTCATGGCCGTGTATATAATCCATCCTCAATTATCACAAGCGCAAAAATTGTATCACCTCAGATACAAAACTAAAGGTCAAGCAGGAATAATAGTAAAACAGTTCGCTCATAATGACGATAATTTCAATTTGGCTTGGGAAGCTCTAAAAGCTAGATACGAAAATAAAGGAATACTGGTCGATAAACAAGTAACGACACTACTAAACTTGCCTAAAATCAAGAAAGGAACCAGTGAAGAATTTGTAACACTACAATCCACTGTTTCTAATTGTTTGTCGATTCTGTCGCCACAAAATATTCCCACAGACAGCTGGGACCCAATTCTGGTAAACATTTGCACCGCCGCATTACCAGAAAAGTCGTTACTTCTATGGGAGCAATCGCTCTCATCACGAAAAAAGTGCCCAACGTGGCAACAAATGAAAGATTTTCTCACCACCCAATATGAAATTGCGGAAAGGTTAGAAGAAAAAAAAATAATCAAAACTAAAAACACTAAACACGAAGCTTTCAATAGACCCCAAGTTAGTAACAAAACAATTTAAACAAAAACTTTCACAAAACGTAATCGTTCACATCTGAACAACGAAAACATATGTCATGCGAACTATGCAATAAGGGGGCATAAGTTAAAACTTGCGAGAAGTTTAAAAAATTGAATGTCAATGAAAAGGAACAACTTTGTCAGATCAAAAAGACTCTGTACAAACTGCTTGGCCCACTCCATACAATCTTAATCATTGCAAAAGCAAATTTAATTGCTCATATTGTCACAAAAGACACAATTCAATGCTTCATTACAGCAGATTTCCCCTCTCACCCTATAAAAGCGCTTATAAATCAAGAACCACGGATTTAATTACAAAAGTAAATCCCCAAAGCCAATTTACTAAAAATTGCCAAGAGACACCATGCTGCTCAAAGGCTCAAAAAGTTCAAACGCTGCACAGCGAAACACAAAGTGGACTAGTTACCGAACTAGCTACAACCATACCAACTCAAGTTGAGTACAATACGAATAAATACCTTAATTCACAATTAAGGAAATTTCAAACTCTAAAAGATCAGTATTGTGAAGACTTCTCTAAAGCTACAACTACTCGATCAAATAATGGCCGGTACGTCGCATGACTACCACTAGAGCCACAATTTTCCACTACCTCACATATTGGTAGAAAAAAACAAGGTAAGATTTCGGTCTAACAATATTAAAAACTCACATATATGTTACTTTTCGACCCCGCAGGATGGCTTTCGCCAATAATGGAAAAAACACAATCCTGAATATATCCTTCAGCGGTGGCGGGCTACTAAAAACCAAATTAGTGCATACGCACTTAAACACAATATATAACAAAATTGTTCCAAAGGGAAAAAAATCGACATTTCTCATATAATATTGCTTAATACGTAGTTTCCTAAATTCTCAAATGGAATAAAGCAAAAAAAAAAAAATAAAAAAACTAACAAAAGCAGAGGTAGATCTTATCGTCCCTACATAAGCGCTCCACATATGGTTAGTGGATGGGAATCTGTTGTACAACTTGAACATCCCACTTAAAAAAAATTATAGTTCTAAATGAAGCCGTTCGCAATTACCGCCTACTCTCTCGCAAGATCCCTCAAATTTCATAGTCCTAAATCTGGGGCTAAGGTGTACCCATTCTGGCCACATCTGAGCCAGGCGTGGAGTTACTATCCTTTATAAGCCGGTAACATAGAAAAGGCAAATAATAAACAACCGATATTCCATAACGATAAAATAAGAAATGTTAAATAACCGCCAATGAAATGAATACAAGCAAAACAACTCATACACTTGTAAACCGTAATAATGTCTCCCCAAAAAAGCAAAATAAAGTAAACAAAATATCAAATAAAAAAAAAGTTGCTTATCTTAAATACTTGCACGCAAATTAAATTGCATACAAAATACCTGTGTCATGTTTAAATCAAAATCCGTTCACACTTTCGCACACCGGAATAAATGTCGAGGTATATTACAACTCCATCATCAAATACTTCTGTTCTCAGAATGTATTCATGCACGCTATACTCCACCAGCAGGCCGCCCAAATACAGATAGCAACATATTCGTGAAAACTGATGCAATATAGTCAGCCTCAGGGGGCCCAGGATGTTTAAATGAGTTAAGCATCTACCCCCTATACACGGTAAAACTGGCGCATCCTAATAGAACAGCTGAACTCACCACGTCCGATGACACCATATCCATACATCACCACACAACACAACTCACCAAACAATTAACACACTCAACAAAAAGGATGGGAAAAGGGATAGCGAACACAATTCGTTAAAAAATCATCGCACATCAACATTCGCTTGTGCACTGCGCCGCGTTAGCACTCTACGCTAATTTACTTCGTCTACAAAGATATACCCTGCGCGGCTTCAACATCTCTCTGATCGACGATTAGCCGATTCGACCTCGATTCGCGGAACCCCGATCGCCAGTTCCGGCAAATCATTTCTAAATTGAAGTCTCTCCATCCGTCGATATTTATAACTTTATAAAATATAAATTTATTTTATAAATAAAATTGTTAACAAACCAAAGTGTCTAAAGCGGTTTTTATTTTAATTAAGCAGTAGTGTGTACTCCACAATATATTGGATATACACTTAAACACACAGGTCTGTGGGCAAGGGGGTGCTTTAGCACGTATGCGCTGTATGCGAATCGGGCATAATTGTTGGTACGGGCCAACAATATCTTTTGAAGATTTACACCCACCTTTTGCGTATCCATAAAAACAAAAAAAAAAAAAAAACAAAAAAGCGTATTTTCCTTGTTCATGTACAACTGTAGTTATGTGCTATTGTGTATTCTTTATATATTTTTATTCTCTTTTCACAGCACTTTTTAGCATTGTTTCTCTAAGGGTCACTACACTTTGGTACCGCACTTAAGTATTTAGTTTCTTTAGTTGGTTAGTTTTGCCTTGTTAATTTGTATTATATCGCGCCCGTTTATGCATTTTGCAGAGTTGAGGTTATTGACCTTTGTTTTGTGTAATATCGCGCCCGTTTAATATTTGTTAATATCTGCCCGAAATATTTTCACTTTTCTGCACTTTTTAACTTTTTTTTTTCTTTATGTATTGTATCGTTATATATTTAATTTTTAATTTTTCGTTTTCTATTTTACGTTTGTGGTGTTTTATCTTGGGTGCCTTTCTGAGAGGCGATGGACCATTTGTTCGATACACTTAATTTCACTTTGGGTATGTGGGGATATACTTACGTTGAATTATATATCCTGTTTTTCTTTTATTTAAGTTAAAAGGTTTTCCTTTATGGAAAATGAAATTTTATGTATTTATATATATTTCTTCATTTTTGCAAATTTCAGTAATTTCAATAAAATTACACACAATGAAAGAATTTTCGAAATTATACACTGCTGCTCAATAATTTCAATAAATCACACACAATGCAAGAATTTTTCTAAACTATACACTGCTGCTTCTACTGCGCACGCTCACCCGCGGTTGGACGGGATTCCAGCTTTGAACCAAAAGTTAAAGGTAAATGGACGATCAGTCGTCGAAAATCTGGCGAAACGTTTCTAATACCGGCGTGAATCGAATTGGGGGCCACCCCGATCTAACCGATCCTTATTGATCGGTGCACAGTGTATCGTTTAATACAAGCAAGGGGGATAAAAATATTTTAGTTTGAAATTTAATTATTTTGGTCGTGTTGATTAATTATCTTAAGTTTCATTTAAAAAATTAATATGTTTTTTTAGATTTACGTATAGAAAACAAAAAATTGTGTAAAAAACATATTTAATTATTTTTTTAAATATCAGAACATACAATAACATTTATTTGAACGTAGAGCAAATTATAATCACGATAATGGGAGGGTTCGTAGAAAATCCCTTACTAATAATCGCGTTTTTCATTGGTTGAAATGATAAAGAAATCTGTTTGAAAGTCCATTACATTTCAACTAATGAGAAACGCGCTGACTAATAAGAGGGTTTTCTACGAACAGACCTAATATATTATTAAGAATAACAAAAAAATAACAATAACACACAACAACAAAATGTTTAATACTACTATATCATTACTCATTAAATGACTCATCATCACTGTTAGATTCATCTGAATCAGATACTACATAATCTTTATCGTCATGGTCACATGTTACCTGACGTGGTACTTTTGATGGTATTGAAGGCGGGACAATTAAATTTACAACTTCCGGCGGAAATTTATCTGTTCTCTTATTGGGAACTTTTCTGAGTGAGTTGATTACCCGATTGGATGTTATTAAAGGCATATGTAGTAAATTTATATTCGTGGCTATACGTGACTGCTTTCTGGTGTGGTGTTTGCAAAATTCACGGCAGTCCTTATTACGGGCCTCTTGAGATTCCTCCGAGAATTGCCCGATTGGAAGAATACAAGTTCTAATTACCTCCGCACTATGTACCAGGATTTTGTGCACGGTGACTGGCATATAGTATCACGAATATAAATTAAGATAAAAGGTTCTGGTTTTGGAACAAAGATTTTCGAATTTATTGCAATTAATATCATAGCCGGAGGATAGCGTTCTCAATAAAATGCTAAAATTTTTAATTAGATTAATATTTAATCCGGTAATATCCCCACTCAGTTCCGGATTCATAAAGAACCTGCGGCCCGTATTCCCATCATTAGAGTTCCCATATCCAGGTATCGGCGTGTCTACTATATGTCCTATCTGGTTTTTAAACTTTTGCCTTGCTTCTTCCGAACGCTGTTTTACACCAGCCTTTTCTATATCGCTTTTAGCTTGCCACTTTTTTATGTCCAAACGATAACAAATGTGTAACATGCATTCAAAGGAACGAACCCAGCCGTGCAAAGTAGACAAACCGAAACTGTAATGTTCTTTTTTAACCAAATCGTCTTTTAATTCGCCATTCATCAGTTTGGGAGTAGCACTGAGATGTAACATTTTTGTGAAGAAAGTGTACCAGTCAAAGCATTACATGCTTTTCCGTCTGCCATTGTAAGTAAAAGATTATGTTTTACCGAAATTTGAGAAGTTGAGATACTCCTTCCAAAACCTTGTTAGTTTCTGATGTAGTAAAATCAGTTGTTTCCTTTGAAAAAATCAGCTTAATTGGGCGACAATAAAGTGTGGATGAAGGCCGCGGCATCGTCATTCAATCTCAATTGAACAATAGCAAAAACAAACAGATCTCACTGACAGATCTACAAACCTAAACAAAAAAAAAATTTGGCAAACGGGTTTTCGCACGAAATTTAAGTAAACAAGTAAGGAAGGGCTAACTTCGGGTGCAACGGAACATTTTATACTCTTCCAACTTGCAAAAATCAAAGCCAGGGAAATACTTCAAAGTTGTTCAAAGTGTTCGAAAATCCTGATATTATTTATTTAGGGACTAGACCAGATTTCGCTCAAATGTATCTATTTTAGGCACAAAGATACAATGTTATGAGTAAAACACGCTCTCTTCTTTTCGTTGGGATAACTCACATATTGGCCGACATAGTCACTAGGAAATTCGAAAATCTTTATATTAAGTATATGGGGGCTAAATAATTATTAAACGGCACGCACTAAACGTTATTGGTGCAAAGTTTTATCCTGCTATATTAATTGCTTCTTAATTTGTGTACTGGAAACGGACGATTGAAGTGGAATTTAATTAATATGGAAAGAAGGCGCGGCTATTATCTTATATCGCTCATTTTTACAACGTAAAATCAGAATATTTTTGTAAAATGTGGTCGGATGAAAGCATGCCCAACGATTGGAATCTAAGTGTGCTCTGCCCAATTCACAAAAAGGGGACCCCACAATCTGCGCCAACTGCCGTGGGATAAGCCTCCTCAACATCGCGTATAAGGTTCTAACAGAGTATTGTGTGAAAAAGCCCACCGTCAACAAACTGATTGGACCTTGTAAGTGTGGTTTTAGATCTGAAAATCAACAGCTGGCCAGATATTCACCTTGGCCAAATCTTTGAAAAGACCAGTGAAAAGAGAATTGACACTCCTCGTCGATTTCAAAGCTGCTTTTGATAGCTTGAAAAGAAGCTGCCTTTAAGCTGCGATGTCTGAATTTGGTATCCCCGTAAAACTAATACGGCTGCGTAGGCTGACGTTGAGCAACACCAAAAGCTACGTCAGGATCGGGAAGGACCTCTCCGAGCCGTTCGATATCAAACGAGATTTCAAACAAGTCTCTTTCGTCCGACATTTTCAACCTACTTCTGGAGAAAATAATTCGAGCTGCAGAACTAAGCCGAGAAGGTACAATCTTTTATAAGAGTGTACAACTGCTGGCAAATGAGAAACATCTCCTGTCATTAAACAAACAGTCGTCGCATTCGCGGCTAGGCTCCCATGTTACTGTTGACAACGTCCGGTGTGTTTTACGTGGGCACCTGCTGACGACAGCCTTACTCCACGGCGCTCAAATGCACAGCGGATCAAATCAATGCGTTGATCAGCGCTCTGAGAATGCTAAGCATTTTCAGTACCAATTGGCAGTGTGGAATGGACACACAAACATCCTTGGTAGGGTTCGAGGCCCATCTAAAACCTCTGCCGTGCTTTGGGTCCGGCACCCGGTTGCAATGCAACTCTACATCCAGCTGACAAAGTCAGTTCTTCCTGCGATTTGGGTTTTAACCACAACCATCACGATACTCCCCGAGGGGCCAGTCCGCATGAGCAGGTTGGAGTTACCTCCAAGAGCTCCTGCTCCCTGTGGTACCAGAATTAAGTCTCCGGTCAGACCTCGTAGCCGAAACTACTACCAGTTGAGCTTCCATGCTGCTCTGGACTGGTGGCCAGGGGTTGGACCCCATACATACATCACTCACACACACCAATCATACAAAAAACTAAAACCCTAATTTCCAGCTAACCGCCTTCGCCGCTTAAATAATTCATGCGCAAACAACCCTAACTGTTCGGTATTCCGACTAGTGGAGATCACACCACTAACATCTAATCGTCCATCAGTCCAGCTAATCCCCATACCACCCAGATCCCTAATTTCCGAGTACATTGGGCACTCCGCAATTAAATGCGACCAGTTTTCTAAAACTGCCCCACAAAAACATCGCGACGTATCCGAAAGGTGCCTCTGATGCAAAAATGCATTCAGAGGCCCATGCCCCGTAAGCAGGAAACCTAGACTCAGACAAAATCTGAAGTATGGGTTATTCACAACGAACCCCACGTCCCGAATGTACTCGTACGTCACTCGGCCGTTAGGACTATTGTCCCAACGTTCTTGCCACCTACATCTAACCCTATCATCTAGGAGCCTCTTGCTCCCTAGATATCCCTCCCTCTCCACATCATCGTCAGAAATCCAGTCATTCCGCAGCAATGACACACTCAAGCCCCTTCTTAACCTGAATGCAACAGCTCGCTGTATGCCAATGATGTCAAGAGGGGGTGCACCTAACAAGACCTGCATCGCATCCGTATATACGGTGCGACATACAGGCAAACATGCAAGCATCATGCAACGCTGGATTGAGAGGAGTTTTTGAGACCCCCAGACAGTCGTGGCTCTCTCCCACCATATAGGGGCTCCATAAGTGGCACAGGCCACAAACAAGCCACGATATATGGTGCGGACAGCACGACGTCCGAGACCCCAATCGCTCCTCAAAATCCGTCGTATTTTGCCTACAGTTGCTCCTTCACATTCGCCAAGTGTGGAGTAAAACACATCCTTTCACTCATGGTCAGTCCCAGATATTTGATTTGCGTCACATATCTGATGCTGACCCCGTTCACACGGACAATCGGTGGACGACCCGATGACAATCTACCTTTCAGCAGCATTCCCACCGTTTTGTCCATCGATATGTCGACTCCCACACCTAAACCCCAAGAATTAACGATCTCTAAAAGATCTCCTCCCGCCCGCTCTAGCTCAGACCTCGAACGACCTTCGACTATAAGAAGAAGGTCGTCCGCATACGCACAACATTTACAGAGTGGCTCGAGCTGCCCAAGCAGAGTGTCCATCATAAGGTTCCAAATATATGGACCACAGATGGAACCCTGCGGGCAGCCTCGAACAACTCACACTCCCATTCATGCCGACAAGAGAGGCCTTTCTGTCCGAAAAATAACTCCGCCAAAGAGTAATTTCCGGACAGCCAAGCTCCTCCAGCCGTTGCACCACTCGATCCCAGCTTAGGTAGTCAAACGCCCCTTTGAAGTCAACAAATATGCCAAGGACATACTTGTTGACATTCTCCCTAACGACATTCTGAACGTAGAACCACGCATCCTCTATACTGCGTCCTTTCCTGAACCCAAACTGCCTATCCGACCACATACCCCGCGTTACCTCCTGAAGCCGTTCCACCATGACTCTTTCCAGCACTTTTCCAAGTACTGGAAGGAGACTGATGCCCCGATAAGATCGAGGATCGCTCCTGACCTTACCAGGGGACTTCAGGAGAGGAACAACCCTAGCACTTTTCCACTCGCGGGAAAAGTATCCCTCTTCCTTGATTTTCACCAACATCTCTTTGTATTCCCTTTCCGCACAACTAAATTCGTACCTAAATTGGGACAGCCTATCAGAATTGGACCGTCGGGCGCGTTGAAACTTTCGCCTCAATCGCCTTACAGTCCTCCTCTTCAAGGTTAGCTCACGCGTCCACCATTTAATTTTACTAACTTTAGAACAGCCATACCTATGAAAAACCCTATCATTAACCCCCCAAACTATCTCATAGAGACGAGCAATCTGCTCGTCAACTCCCAACTCCACAAATTCACTAAGCGGTATATGCGATACCGCTTCCCTAACCGAGAGTCCATATTGGTTCCAGTCAGTACCAGTGGTACGCCATCGCCGCAATGGACTCTCATAAGGCGGGGGAGGGGATCGAGGGGTAACCATAATTTGAATCAAACCCTAACCTCCCACCTAACGATAAAGGCCCTACTTGCTGCCTCATTCATAAGCGTCACGTCAATGTCACTTACGCCCCCAGGCCCTTCAAACGTATACCATTCACTCGGCTCATTCAAAATGTGGAGGCTTTTAGCCACCACACATACGCTTAATGCCTCGCCTCGACTGTGGTTTTGTTATCCAGACGAATGCCGGGATACTTTACTAAACCACATCGAGGACGAGGCATTCGCATCCAGCCCTAGGATAAATGGACTGCTACTCGCAAGTAGTAGCAGCTTATCCATGTAGCCCAGGTAGGGCTCTAGGGGCTCGCTATATTTACAATAAATACTAGCAAAAATCATCCTACCGAACTCCCCTTCTACAGCTACACATATACCTAGTTGTGAAGAATCCACAACTACGCAATCGTAGCGTGGATTATTCCCAACTATTGCAGCGTTAGCTCTAAGGTCAGTGAAGACCTTAAAACCCCCAGGAAGACCCCGAACCACACCACTGGTGGCAGTTGAGCTGGATAAACCCACCCATCAGTGTCTGGCGAGGGCGCGCTCAATAATGCCACAATATATAGGGCAGACAGCTGACATCATCAGATGCCCAGCTGGTCTACCCTTAAGCTCACAGTTGCGACAAATAGTTGTTAACAGTCATAACTTTAAAGTCGTAGATAATTTCGCCTATCTTGGAACCAGTCTAAACACCACCAGCAAAGTCAGCCTGGAAATCCAACGCAGAAAAACTCTTGTCAACAGATGCTACTTCGGTCTTAGTAGGGAATTGAGAAGCAAAGTGCTCTCTCAACGAATAAAAAAACCAAACTCTATAAGTTCCTCATAATTCTCGTCCTGCTACATGGTGCAGCGGCATGGGCGTTGACAACAGCTGATGAGTCGACGTGCGAGTTTTCGAGGGAAAGGTTCTGCGAAAGATTTATGGTCATTTGCGCGTTGGCCACGGCGAATATCGCATTCGATGGAACGATGAGCTGTATGAGATATGCGCCGACATTGACATACAGGCAAGTTCTGTGATTCACTTCCGAGTGAATATCAAGCAAATTCACTTTCAATCCGATATTTGGTGTTCTATGTTGCACTTCCCCCGATTCATTTCCACATTTTTCTCAAAAATGAATTTCGAGTGAATATGCGTGTTCTGGAAAACGAATTCACAAGAAATTTGTCGGTTTGCATTCACTTCAATTCAAACTTTGTTTGCGCGAACATGTAAGTGTAATTAAATGTTTAAATTTTGCACAAAAAGGGATTAAAAATAGTTAATTTTGATTATAAAAAAATTGTTAATTGAAATGTGATATTTTTAAAGGGGAAAACATAAGAATGCAGAGCAGGATGCAATCCAATTCATGGAAGCCCATAAAGACATCGCCCGGGGCTTTGTAAAAGGCGATAAAGTCAAAAGTGAACTTAAGAACTTTTCTAAATCTAATATTGCATTAGGTTTGGATGGATTGGAAGTCCTTTATCAGGAAAAAAGTTGCCCACAATAATTCCGAAGCTAGAGCAACAGGGGAGGGCCGTTTAACAAGCACACGTTAACAGCAAGAGAAGATAAAATTGCCCAGTTGTGTGGCATATATACCGTTGTGGGCGGCATCGAAAAAACGGCTGACTTTGGTGCTCCTCAAAATTCTGAGGAGATGACAGGCAATTCAAGCGAGGATGAAGACGCAGAATTGCCATGAACAAGCAGTGCCGTCCTCTCAACGCCATCTCGCAGACGCCAGCTTGAGGTGTCTGACTGCCTTAGGGCAAATGTTAATGAGCAGACTGTGGCCATGAAAACCTTGTGCATGGGCTAGAGGAAAATGTTGTCGTGGCGTGGGAAGTTAGTGCGGGCCTTAAAAACGTGTGCGATGCCGTGAAAGAATTGACCATCGCTGTTAAAGAAAGCACGGCCGAGAACATACGTCACCACCTACAACTGGAAAGGCTTAGACAAGAGGAGAATGAAATGAAAATGAAGAAGTTGGAGCTGCAAGAGCTCACAATGTGCTCAAAGTACAATCGCGGCAACAACTATTGAATTTATGTGATTTTTATTTTGTTTAGTGAACTAAATTCATTTTTTTTATTCAAACTGAACTACACTAAATGTGATATTTTTAATTTTAAATAAATGAAATATATTCACATATGAACATTAAATCCATTACATAATATCTATTTGCATTATTTCAACGCGCACTTTATTTTCAGGAAATTGTATGAAATAGGTTGGCTATAGTTTCTCGCATTATTGCAGCCTCTCCATCAAGCGTTGTTTCGTGTGTTATTTCTACATTAATATTGTGTTCGTTTTCATCATCTCCTGAGGCAAACTCTATCAATTCTTGCAATTTATAGTATTTGCAAATATTATGCAAAGCGCAGAAAACATTTGTCATTTGCACTACTTTTTGAGGTTGGTACTGTAGGTGACGAGAAAGACATCTAAATCGGCCCTAAGGCTTACCTTTAAAAGAGATTTTTTGCATGCGCTCTTTAATAATTTTTAAATATTACATTCTTACTTGAAATCCGGCACATGTAATGGATTTGAATGGTCACTTAAAATCCTCCTGCTAACAGCTTCTTCTGCATGTAATTCCCTTTCTAAAATAATTGAGGAAAATATAACAATAGCACTCATTTTTATTTCGCCCCGTTTTAATTTTTCTTGCTGACAAATAATTTGACAGCTATCAAGTTCATTTTTACATTTGACAGATGTAAAGTTCATTTATAGGGTGAATACAAAACGAGTTCTAAAATGAAAAAAAAACTCGGATTTCAGAACACCAAAAGCAAATTCACTCGTTTTTGCATTCATTTTGATTTCCACTTCCACTCGGATTCCAGAACCAGCCTGATAGTTCAGCGAATTGAAGGACATAGGCTACGTTGGTTTGGTCATGTTATCCGATTGGACGAAAACACTCCAGCTCTGAAAGTATTCGACGCAGTACCCGCCGGGGGAAGCAAAGGAAGAGGAAGACCTCCAATCCGCTGGAAGGACCAGGTGGAGAAGGACCTGGCTTCGCTTGGAATATTCAATTGGCGTCACGTAGCGAAAAGAAGAAACGACTGGCGCGCTGTGGTCGACTTGGCTATAACCCCGTAAGCGGTGGCTACGCCAGTAAAGAAGAAGAAGTTTAGAACCAAGAAACTCAACTATCAAATAAATGCACGTGACCTTGGGAGACAATGATATTTTTAAACTTTTTTTCATAATTCCAATGTTTAAACCATATAATGGGTACGCTGCTTAAGCCTTTTTTAAATTAAAAAGGCAGAAGAGAGAACAGCATCACAAGAAAATAAAGACATAATACATTCGAATATAATGCAGGGTTTGTCCAGATATAGGACTGAGTCGATGTAAAAAAATTTATTGAACCAATCTTTACAATTCTTTAAAAACTTTAAAAATTGACTGCTCTTACGTCGGTGCAGTGCTGCCAGCATTCTAATACAAACATACCACTGTCAGAGATTGATTATTCCTGAATTTCAATTGTATGTCTCTCACATTGATCAATATTTTCGGTCAAAAGTCAACCACATATTCGGTACCTAGGGTCTTAAACAGTTTTGGTTGGATTTGGACAGTTTTTTGTTTCAAATGGAATCTTACATTGTGTGGTTGTAGTCCGATTTTTAATTGTAGTCTTGCTAATAATTTGCAGAATTTATATTATTTTAAAATGTAAAAAATCACGAACAACTCTCACACAAATGGAAAATTTAGATATCTCATAAACTGATATTTTGAACCAAATGAACGATATTGATTCGTGGGCGATTCATTTTAGAGAGGGGGGGAGTTAACCCGAGCCCTGACACAGCTGCCCAAGGCAACGTGCTTTATCCGCGGCTTAATTAGATATGATGTTTATTTAAGTTGCGAATAAGCGCATTTAAATATTCTGAAATATTAGAATTTAGTGATAAGCTCAGCACATCTTGTGCCATAAAAGTCAAAATTGCCTATTGCAATGTTTAGTGTCATCTTGAAGGTAAAATTTAATATCTCTGGCGTAATTATTTATGGATTTATTGCGCTTTTAGTAGTTTTTAACAGTGTTGTTATATGTTGTTATAATCCTTCGATTTCATCAATTTTTACAATGGCGGTAGAAGATCTTATAAGATTTATACTCAGCAAATCTGATTTTTGTGGCTTTAGTGGCTTAAGAGATATGTACATTAAACATATAAGAGGTCGTGGCCACACCCCGCAGGTGATACGTACAACCGTTAGGTGAACAAACTATAATACTATGTAACATCTGGTTGCAAGGGTATAAAGATGACATGATATAATCGAAAAAATCGCACTAAAAATATTTTACAAGCCTGAACAAATTATCATAATACGAGTAGTAGACGCCTTATCAACTATTTAACTGACGATTCGTCCAACGTCAGAAACAGTGAAATCCCTGAACCAATTTAAGCAACATATCTTGCTTAATAAAAACTCGCTATTCATGAAGAACTAGCAAACTTTGGAAAAACGTATTATTTAATTGAATATAATACTTAAAATTTGCTAACTATATTAAAAGAATTTTTTCAACTCAATTTAGTTACTAGAATCCATTGTACAGTAGAAGACTTGTATGAAATACAAAAACCCCTCAAAGGAACCATTCAACACTAAATTATTTGTAATGGACGTCACTAACAAAGAATGCCAATGTTCAATCGTTGGACACACACACAGTAGGGCAAATCGTAATTACAACGAAAATAGTAAGCAAATACAAAAATTATATTATTGGCCTGAAATGAAGAAACAGTTAAAGGAACTGGTAAAAAAAGTTTATTATTTGTATCAAAAACAAATAAGAACGTCACCCGAAATTAATTCCAATAGGTACAGCCCAGTCCCACAGAAAGAAATGTTACTTGTATCGACGCATCCTCGAAATTTCTTGTTGTGAAATCAATTGTCGAAACGCAAACATTGATGAAAAAACTTTAGAGCAAATAATTCAACAACGCCTCAAAATCGAAATATTTTACTGTGACCAAAGAATACATAAGTACAATTAGTTCAACAAATGTGCACGTTGAACGAGTACATTCTTCCTTAATCGAGATAACTCGATATACTTGTATGTATAAAATATATTCAATAATAAGTGATCTGGAAAAAATAATAGGAGCTGCACAACACTATAATTTGACTATATATTCAATCTGTTTCAAACCAGCAGAACATGTAAATTTACTATGGAGTGGGAAAATTTAGGGAATAAAATAATAGTTAATAATAGAAATAGAATTATTCATAAAGATAAAATAAGTCATAGTTTCTGTTTGCTTTCTGATATAATCATTTTACTTTTGACAACACTAACTTGCTTATCAGCCGACAAGACTATGTACTAATTGAAATTGGGGATTTTCCATTTATGAAGAATAGGGGGATTTATTTCACATTACTAATTTTACTTATTTTCAGAATATAATAACAGAAGAAAATATAAATTTTTACAATTACCTTGAATATTAATGACAGCTTAAGAATTTCTATTTATTTATATTCTATTCTATTTATTAAAATAATTAAAACATAACCCTGCTAGGCAGAAAAACGAAATAATTGAATTCGGAACAATTTGGAAATGGTTAAGAAGAACACCTGACCATGATGACTTTGTAAAAAATTAATGACAAATTGGATGAACTTGTAATAAATAAACAACAATGAACAATTCACAACAAATTCAGAAATTTTTAAAGTAATAACAGAATTGGCTGATACTGTAAATCAGTGGTTCCCAAATTTATTTTGTCTACTGCCCACTTTGAGAATAAATACTTTTTTAGCGCCCCCACTTTTTCACCTATTTAAAAACCACTATAACTTCAAATTAAATTAATTAATTATTGTGACCTATATATGAATATTAACGGAGAATTCTAAACTAAACTTTTACTATAACCCGCAACTTGAAACCTGAGCGCAGTAGGTAACATACAACGGCTCTTAGGTCTCAAGTTAACTCTTACGGGCTCCACCTGCCCCTCCAATAAGAATGATTATTGAAACGCAACTTTATAGTATTAAAACAGAGAATCTTTTAAATCTTTAAATACAACTAAAGTAATCGATCCTTATATAAAAACTAATGTGAAGGATGAATCTGATGCTGTTTAATACGTTTGTTAATATCAGGTTCCAATCTACTCAAGAACAGTCGCAAGTCGCCACGTTCGGTAACAAGCAAACGATTTCTATTTTTAGTAAGCAGTGTTGTCACAGCACTAAATCCACGTTCACACAAATATGACGATGGGAATGCTATCAAGAATCGTTGAACGATTGACCACAATCCAGGGTACAATTGCGAGATCGGTTTTTGTAGCCAAAATTCTTGGTAACCATTTTTGAACTTGATTTTTATTTCCTCGTTTGTTGTCAATTCTATAAATTCATCTTCAAGCTGAGGTGACATTGCTGTGTTGACATTTGAAAACGGATCCAACACCCAGTCTGGTATTTCCAAGTTCAAAATGTCCTGGTATCGTTCGGTGAAGTCAATGTGGAGGTTTTCCAAATGCAGTAGGCAAACAATTCGTCGTTACTGCATGATACTGATAAATTCGGAAAATTGTGAAACTCACGTCTGTCTAGATTTTTTTTGTGTAGAAGCAGTTTGGCTGCGAAAGCAGCAATGACGTTTTTTGTTTTAACTAAATTTAGTTTATCGCCTTGCAGTTGGAGATTCATGTCGTTGAACAATTTATACAGGTCTGTCATGTAAGCTACATATATCATTCTTTGATGTTATGAGCTTGTCTTGAAAGTATGTATCATTAGTTTCCAAGAACTCTATAACAGAGTCAAACAGGTTGTAGAATCGAGTCAGACAATTGCCTCTTGATAGCCAACGAACTTCAGTATGAAACAACAAACGATTGAAATCCTCGTCATTAGAAACACAAAGCTGATGAAATAATATATCGTTCAAAGAGCTGTTGCGGATTTTATTGACTGCTTTGATGACATATTGTAGTGATTGAAATAGTTTTTCACTTAAGTTTCTAGTAACTAAATGTTGTCTATGAATAACGCAATATACACCAAGGACATTTGGAACTTTATTTTTTAAGTACGCTATGAAGCCTTGTCACAGCCGGAGCGCCTTTCGTAGCAACTGAAATAATATTTTTCAAAGGAATCTCGTTTTCATCGCAAAACTTTTCCAATATATTGAATATGGTTTCGCCTTTTGTATCGGTCTCTAAATTTCTAGCAAATAATAGTTCTTCACATATTTTCTCATCTTTAATAAAACTCACGTAAGACAACAACAATGCTTCATTAGTTGGTAAAGTGGACTAATCCAGCTGAATTGAAAATTGACTTGAATGATTCTTCAATGTTTTCAGCCATTTCATCAATTCGTCTTTGCACAGAATTAGTATTACTCAAATTTTTCGCATAATATCTGCGGCCGGTTTATGAAGCACAGTAGTTATTACTTCATTTATTGCTGGCAATATTAACTCTTCTCCGATGTTATGTGGTTTGTCTTTTTGAGCAATTAACAAAGATATAATGTACAAAGCTTAAAGTCCGTCGTCATCTTGCTTAGCAGCCACCGAAAATAGTTTTGCTACACTTGGCTGAGTATTATGCTTCTTCTCTAGGTCTTGAAAATATGCTACATTCTTGTCTTTCTTATCTGGATGCATTTTATTCAAATGATCTTGCAGTGTTGAAGGCTTCATCCGAAAATGTTTTTAGACATACATAGAAGACACAAAGGCGACGATGGTTTGTGGGATTTTCAATGAATCTGAATTTAATATATTCCGCACTGTATTGCCGTCTCTTCTTTTTTACTTCCGACATTGTTTTGCTTTGAGAAATACGTTCAACTTCGCGGGTAGTGTAAAGTAGGCGTAAGTACTGCTCATCTATTGCGCGCAAAACCACAAATGAAAATAAAATAAATATTACTTTGTTTATATAGGAATGCTTAAGCAGCATCCACCGACAGGAATAAAACTCTTCTCCGTGCATTAACTTGTTTATCTCATTCGACGCTCAATCGCACACAACAAGACCGAACAAGTACTCAATGAACCAGCCGATTGATACGGGAATGCAAAATTTGAGTTATTTAACAAAAACTGTTAAAACATGATAGATATCTACGAGTACTAGTAACTACTAAAATGCGAAAGTGTGTCTACTTTCATTATGAAACGGAGCGACCGATTAACATGATTTTAATTTTTTCTGTGTTCAATAAAATATGACAGATACTTATATGAACTACGCGGAGAGAAATATAGAACCGAGTTTGAGCAATCTGTTAATTCATATTAGTTGATGCTCACAAGTTGTTGTTGAGAATCGAGAGCTCATGCAGTCGTCACCCCCCAGGCCTCTACACAACGCCCCCATTTTCTTTCTGGGTCTCTTACCGCCCCCCTTGACACCTGCAGCGCCCCCAAGGGGGCGTTATCGCCCACTTAAGGAAAGACTGCTGTAAATAATATTAAAGGTGACACCACTATTAAAACAATAAAAAAATTAATTAATTATACATGAACTACAAAACACGAATTAATACATAGTAACATTTGGTGAAATTGAAATTTTTGATCCAACTATTTTGCATTCGGAAGAATTGAAAAACATAACAAATGATCAGCACGGAACTATGACAATTACAGACTTAATGGACTCTTCAAAATTTAAAATAGCCCAAAGAGAGGACATACTTATACTATATACAAGTATAAGATATCCAAAAACAGAATTAACATAAAAGTATTATGAAGTAAGAGCTATTGAACAGAATATAACCAACTGTAACAATAAGTTTCAAACGTTCCAGATTGTAAAAACGAAATTGCAATAACATATTGTAAGTTAAATCAGCAAGAAACATGCTTATCACAAATTTTAAATAACAAACACGAAAAATTAAAACAAAAAAAAATTTAAAGAAAGAAGTTACCATTTAAAAAAAATATTGTAGAAAACCAAAACCTATTTCGAACGTACTTAGTAACATATGAAAACAATGTTGTAATAAATAATAAAACGAATGACAATACTAAAAAAAGTATGGGATATTTAAGTAATAATCATATTAATAGTTTTGAAATATTAGAATATGTACAAGTAGAAACAAAGAATAAATTGTAACTTGAAAATAAAAATATTTTGGCTAAAAGAACTAAAATTCTAAAACGATTAATTTTTCTGGTGCATAATGGAACTTTTGCTAATAATTTGCAGAGTTTATATTATTTTAAAATGTAAAAAATCACCACAACTCTCACACAAATGGAAAATTTAGATATCTCACATACTAATATTTTAGTAAAAGTTCCAATATTAGAATTGAGCGATAAGCTCAGCAGATCTTGTGCTATAAAAATCAGGTTTGCCTGTTGTAATGCCTTATTGCATAAGTCATCACTAGATATGTAAGTGATTACGAGGAATAAATAAAATTTTAAAATAGCCAAAAGTCTATAAAAAATATAAATTTGTTATTATTATAATTATAATACTTTATAAGAAGAATTTTATTTGTATACATAAGCTGCATTGCCTATTGATATCCAGTTATTGTTTTTTTATATTATATTTATTGTACATGTACATGCATCTATTTGAAAACAGTGTTAATAAAATAAAGTCATGACGAAAGGTCAGAAAGCTACAAGGCTGAGTTATTTTATTCGAATCGTAGTCATAGGTGCTTTATGGCAGATATAGGCCAGGGCGAAGTGCACTAATATTTGACATTGCTCTGGTATACTCGAAAACGTAATATATTTTCAAGCAATAGTGTGATTACACTAGCTGCCAAACTTTGTTTCGCGATTAACATACTATATATATAGTACAAATGAAATGTTACAAAAACAAGTACACTAGGGCTAAGTTCGGGTACATCCAAACATTTTATACTCTTGCATTTTGCACGAATCAAAACCATGGAAATACTTTAAGGTGTAAAACCAGTCATGTAGAGAAAAGTCTGCAGGATGTTCGAAAATCCTCATATTAGCGAGGCCAAGTTTCCGCTCAAATGCATATACATAAATTTTTGGCATAAAGATACACTGTTGTGAATAAAACATGCTCTCTTATTTTCATTGGGATAACTCAGTTATTGGCCGATATATGCGGTTCAAAGTCTCCCAGAAGTTCGAAAATCTTTATATGTATTATATTAAGTATTATACAGAGCTCGCAAATAACTGTCGACCGTTTCTCGTTGTCTGCAAATAAGTGTCTCTCCCTGACTCTTTACGAAAAGACTCAGAGGGCAACCGTTTTATGGGTTCTTGAATGAGCTTGCTTGCGCTCAGAGCGAAACCGTTTTTTTCTATTCTGCTTTGTTCTGGTTGTTCCAAGACGGTTTTGTCGTGTTCAGTGGATCAAAACGTCTTTTGCGTATGTATTGGTGTACATTCACACGCATAGGCAAGCAAATCGTTAAACGTCTGTTTTGCAGACGAAATATATTAATTGCGATCGTGAATTGAGAGTGTTAAGTTGTGAAATATTTGTTGCAGACAGTGTCAGAAAGCAAAAAAGATCTGCAAAACTTATCAAAATTTATGCTGACATCGAAAACTTCGACGTAACAGTTGGTCGCTTGCCATTAAATTCAAATAGTATATTGGAGTTTTTTAATGATTTGCAGCTTAAGATTTCGCATATATGTAAGTGCACTAGCGAAGGTTGTGCTGGCTACACCTGCAACGCAAGTGTCCGTCGAACGGGCATTCTCAGCCCTACACTTTATATTAAGTGAACGAAGAAGTTCGATTAATGCAGAAAATCTAAATGCCTTACAACAAAAGTAAATGTGAAGACCGTTTGCGTTGAGTTTTTCGGTCAATCGGTCTTTTGCTGACTCTCTTTGTGCCAGCGTTTCTCGTTCCGCTCTTTACGCACTGCTCATTGAAAGACCGAAATACAAAGAGCTCAACGAAAAGCGCTCAACAGAAAACATAAATGAAGACAGCAAGAGCCTCTTGCTCAGAGCGAGAGCGAGAGAGTATGAACTTTTTCGGTTGTGCTCGCAACGAGAGCATAAGAAGAAAAACTTTCGACAGTTATTTGCGAGCTATGGTATTATAGCATTGGTCCGATTCAACCCCTTTTTGACATAAAGACATACGATTATAAGATAATGATTACCGCTTAATTTTAGTTATATGCTACAATGTATTGTATTTTGTCCATTTCATTTCCTTCAAAGTAATCCTCTGACGCTGCAATACACTTATGTCAATGAAATGTTTTAGTCAATATAGCACTTAAAAAAATCTTCCGTTGAGATTGTGCATTATCACACTTCTTTGTTCAATAAATTCATACATACTAGTAGTAAAAATCGAAGAAATCACTTATAGAGCCTTACAAAACGACGCGTATATAAAATACTAATAATTATTTTGACATGAAATTTAGCCTAGATGTCACCAATAGTACTACCAACTTACAGGAAAAAATTTACCGATTCGAAAAACACGCGAAGTATAAATTCAAAATTTACCTTTCAATTTGATCACAGTTATACTACTACACATTGACCGACATTCTCGATCAAAAGTCAACTATAAGTACCGGGGCCTAAATATTCGGTATCTAGGGGCTTAAACAGTTTTCATTGGATTTAAACCATTTTTGGTCATACGATGGCACATACTAAAACAAAAATTCGTGCAAAGTTTTATCCCCTTATACTATATTCGGCACAACGAAAACATGTTTTCGTGGGAAAAACTGGTTTTCGTGGGAAAAACTGGTTTTCGCACGAAAACTTGTGTTTTCGTCCATGTAAAATTTGTCAAACAAAAACACAGTTTTAGCTGAAAACTACTTGAAAACTTATTTGGAAGGCATATTTTGCCGGCCCTAAATTGTCACTTGATATTTGTTTACATTTCATATACAAAAACAGCTGTCGCTTGATATTCTCATATTAGGGGGATTCTCTTGCTCTTGCAAAACCTTGCACGGTGCAGAAATTGCAGGATTTTCCCCTTGGTGCAACGGCACAACAACAAACACACGCAAAAAACTATTTGCAATGGCTATATATATGTCAGACCAAAACCCACGTTTATTTTCGTGCCGTCATATATCCCTAGATTCTGCAATGGGTGCTCTCTTACCTTGCATATTTCGGTATAGGATTTTTGCATTTTGTGTCATCGTGCAATCTTGCAAGAGCAAGAGAATGCCGCTACTGATAGTTGTCAGTGAAAACATAGATTCCGCAACATATAAATGTGTTTTCAAAATGTTTTCAATGTCGGTCCGAACATAGTATTATATTAATTGCTTCCTGATTTGTGTAATGGAAACTGAACGAATCAAGTGGAATTTAAAATTGTGCTATATGGAAAGTAGGAAGTTGTCCGATTTCATCAATGTAACATAAGAATGAAGAATGCTACGCACTAAATCACATCGTCCAATATTCACACCACCTCCTATAAGGCTCTCATACCATGTCGGTGGTAATGAGTAAATCTCGATGGTAAAATGTAATGTCTCTGATTTATTTAGTTATTGTGGAGTGAGAGGGATTATTCTCCGATTTCTTCCATTCCACAGTCGGTAGAAGTTCTTAGGAGATTTGCACTCTGCAGTTTTGGTTGTTATAGCTTAGGTTTAGGAGATACGTACATTAAACTTGTTAGAGGAGTGGGCCCTCCACTTTTTCAAAAAACCATAGGTGCCCGTTGCTACTCTACACCTGTACTGTACCAAATTACAGCTTTATATTTGAATTTAGTGCTTAGTTATGGCACTTTATATGTTTCAGTTAATGGTGATTTGTGGGCGTGGCAGTGTTGCTATTACGTTCATCTACGAACTCGAAATTGTGTTTCTACTGAGAAACCCACATACATAGTTTCATCGAGATATCTGAATTTTTACTCAAGTTACAGCTGGTGCGGACGGACGGACGGAACCGGATTTCAACTTTAATAGTTATATACAATTAAAGTTTACTTATTATTTACGTAGTTAATCCATATTTAAGAAATAAATTCGCAAAGAAGCCTTTTTTTTACCATGAAAACCTTAAACCTTAACCTCCTAAATATGTTAAATGAGTTTTTTTTACCCAGAACTGCGCCGAAGACAAATCCCTTTCAAAAGGTTTTGGTACTAGAAAGATGGAGCAACGGCACACATAGCCAAACTATAACTGTTTAGCGGAGCACCAACGAAAATTTGAAAAAAAAATTTATGTCAAAAAGCTTCACTTTCCGCTGGCCTCAAAGTCCCCTGACCTGACTGCATCAGACTTTTTTATGTGGTTATGTCCAGCAAGAGGTTTACAAAACAAACCTTAGAAATGTGATTGAATTGAAGCAGTTCATTATATCGATAACTGAGGCCCTTCAGGCCGCAATGAATACTTTTATAATCTGTGTCAAATGTCAAAACAAAATAATCATTAGTGTTTAGTATGCGCTTGTCTTTCTGAAGTACATAGAGTGCATTCGGCGTTTTTACGATTATTGAACTACATCTAGAACGGCCACAAATATCAACTGATGACCAACATGTTAATAAAATAAAACAATTGGTTCTTAAGGATCGACGAACATACTGGCATCGTTGGAGTATCGGAAGGATAAGTGAAAATCGTTCAAAAAGATCAAAGGTTCCAAAATCTCTAAATTTTTTTTGGAAAACAGCGTCAACCAAAAACCAAAAAACAAAAAATATACGAAAACTGTATACAGAGTGACGCAAAAGTAAACCTCCTATCAGAAGATGCTATAAATTTTGCAATTGACCTCTAATGTCAGTTCTGTTTTGGAACAGTGCGACGTTTAGCCGCTCGCCATGAAGAGACTGGCACAACACGACCCCAGAGTAGCCGTTCTGTAGAGAATATTGCAGCTGTTCATGAGGATTTCATGGAAGTCACTGAAAATCCGCGTGTAACCCACGAAGAGCCATTACACCCGCTCAAAGTCATCGGACCTTTTTTTTTCGAAAACGTCGCGGGCTAAACGGTTACTGTGAGATGTTAGCGCTACAGAGCAATGATCAACGAGTTCTTTTTGCCGCAACATGATGAATTGGAATTGGAAAACATGTGGTTCCAACAGGACGGTGCAACGGCACACAATGCACGTGCCACAACCGACATGCTGAAGGATGCATTTCCCGGGCCCCTAATCTCCCGTTTTGGCGATTTGCACTGGTCAGCAAGATCGCCTGATTTGACCCCTCCAGACTTCTTTTTTTGGGTCTTTTTGAAGTCGCGGGTTCATGTCAACAAGCCTCAGACGGTTGCAGCTCTTAAAGACAATATCCGTCAAAAATGTGAGGACCTATCGAGAGAAGTTCTGGGCAAAGTGATGGAAAATGTCTTAAAAAGGGCTGAAATGACAATCAACTGTGGCGGCGACTATTTACATGATATCATATTCTCGACTTGATGTAAAAAAATTTAAAAGACTAAATAAAAACAATCCACAAGCAGAATCAAAGTTTTTAATTTTTAAATTACAGCCAAAAAACATCGGAAGGTTATTTTTGCGCCGACAAAAAAATTTTAGTAACAATACCATAGTAAAGGTAACAGGTATTCTGTTTACTACGTTGATGACACACATGGCAATGTATTAAACTCAAATACTAGCTTTGGCTATGAACCATTAAATATTTAAAAAAAATTTTAAATAATAATTATGTAGTTTTGTGTTGTGAAGAAAGTAAGTACAATTATTTCAAATACTGTACAGTTAATCTATTTTCATCGCAAAAAAGCGATTTGGTTATAGTCTCTCTAAAATCCTGACATAAAATGAGGCATTTTCTGCTTTTCCAAAAAAAAATTTTGAAAAATGTTTTGTTTTCCATTTCATTAATTAATTTTTTAAGTCATTTTGACATAATATTTCGAAGAACGTTTGTATAAAAGCTTTTGACAAAGTTTGTTACCTTTGTTTAGCTGTGTTTATACAAATAGCATAATAAAACATCATAGTATTGTTACCAGCAAAATACCACATTGCTCATATGGTATTTTGCTAGTATTTGGTGACACACAAAAGGTATTTGTACCATATATCGTATGTTACTACATGTCTGTCACGGGTATAAAAAAATAAGACTTTAACCAAATCGCTTTTTTGGGATGAAAATACATAAACTTTGGAGTATTTTAAATAATTGCACTTATTTTTTCAATAACACACAACTACATAACAAAGGTAGTATTTCAGTTTACTTATTTTAGTTACATTGCCTTATGTGTCACCACCGTAGTAAACAGAATACTATGGTATTGTTACTACATGTCTGTCTCGGGTATTAGGTGTTGAGCACTTAAAATTTAGAGGTATGAAAAATAGATGTTGGCCGATTCGGCTTAAATTTTACTAAAATCGGTCCAGCCATTTCGGAGGAATGTGGCAAGAAATACCGTGACACAAACATTTTAATCCGTTATTAGAATATAAAGGTAAATAGAGAAAACATAATTTAACACCTTACCTTAATTTTTTAATTAACCTTTCAATCACTAACGAATAGCAAGCGCATGATAAGGAATACATAGCCATTCCCCAGCAACCAAAGCGTACTCCTTCTTCGTATTTTAATTGTGAGTTGCTGCCTTCGAGACCCTTTGGGTCTCCCATATATACTGCTTCACCAACAAAATCCGTAAAATATAAAGAGTAGCAGACATGAGCCATCCAGCAGAACAAGTTTGTCAAGCAAATCATTCGCAACGAATGTGGCATATATATAATAGTGTACAAGTAGTGTGATAAATTTTCAACGGTCTGAATATGATTTGTGTTATTAATAGTCAATTTCGATGACGCCAAGCTATTTTGTGTAATATTTGTTTCGCTAATCACAGTTTCTTCCTTTTCTTTAAATGTAATCGATCCATTTGACAACTTTCGGCCATCATTTACCTTTAATTAAATAGAAATGAGTTTTAACATTTGGCCAATTTAATATAAAACAAAACAAAAAAGGAAGGGCTAAGTTCGGGTGTCACCGAACATTTTATACTCTCGCATGATGAAGTGATAATGGTCATTTACATATTTTTCAAATACCGTATTTTTGTAAAGTTTTATTCCGCTATCATCATTGGTTCCTAATGTATATATTATACAGAGAAGGCATCAGGTGGAATTCAAAATAGCGTTATATTGGAAGAAGGTGTGGTTGTGAACCGATTTCACCCATATTTCGTACATGTCATCGGGGTGTTAAGAAAATATTATATACCGAATTTCATTGAAATCTGTTAAGTAGTTCCTGAGATATGGTTTTGGTCCATAAGTGGGCCCATTTTCAATTTTTAAAAAGCCTGGGTGCAGCTTCCTTCTGCCATTTCTTCCGTAAAATTTAGTGTTTCTGACGTTTTTTGTTAGTCGGTTAACGCACTTTTAGTGATTTTCAACATAACCTTTGTATGGGAGGTGGGCGTGGTTATTATCCGATTTCTTCCATTTTTGAACTGTATATGGAAATACCTGAAGGAAACGACTTTATAGAGTTTGAATGACATAGCTATAGTAGTTTCTGAGATATGTACAAAAAACTTAGTAGGGGGCGCGGCCACACCCACTTTTCCAAAAAAATTACGTCCAAATATGCCCCTCCCTAATGCGATCCTTTGTGCCAAATTTCACTTTCTTTATTTATGGCTTAGTTATGACACTTTATAGGTTTTCGGTTTTCACCATTTTGTGGGCGTGTGCAGATTTTGCACATCTTCGAACTTAACCTTCTTATGGAGCCAATAAATACGTGTACCAAGTTTCATCACGATACCTCAATTTTTACTTAAGTTACAGCTTGCACGGACAGACGGACGGACAGACAGACATCCGGATTTCAACTCTACTCCTCACCCTGATCACTTTGGTATATATAACCCTATATCTGACTCTTTTAGCTTTAGGACTTACAAACAACCTTTATGTGAACAAAACTATAATACTCTCCTTAGCAACTTTGTTGCGAAAGTATAAAAATCGTCTGGTCGGCAGCATTCAATATTAGAAAGAGAACTAACATAGCTAATATAAGTACAAACATACATATAAGTATATGTAAACAGTTACGGACAATAAAATAGAATCAAAGGTGTTGCTTTGAAACAATGGAATAATTTTTTTGAGATTTTTCATCTATGTAGTAACTTTTCTGCATAATAACAAAGGCATTGTTGAGTTTAACAGTTAACTGTAATTTAAAAAGTGTAAATAGCGTGCCTCGTGCTTTGTGACAAAATAATAGAATCAATAGCGAAATAGTTTCATAAATAAAAAATGATGAATTTAAAAAGCGTAAAAAGTAGTTACAGGTGAATCCGACGTCCAAAAACAAATGTACGTCCGCTACACGACTAGGTCCTTCAATCCCCGTGGGGCAATATAATGGTTTAATATTGTTTCTCATATTGTGTTCCGGGGCCTATATTTTGGATACAAGAAAACATGAACCGCCATATATACGTTAAGGTTTTAGATAAGGTCATACTCCCAAAATGCTGAATGGAATTGGCTTTGCATTTTGACAATTCCAACAAGAGAGCTACCCGAGACATACTTCGGGTCTTGCAAAAAATGGTTTTCAGGTCATGGTACTAGCGTTATGGCTTGGGCAGAGTAATCAGCAGATCTGAATCTCATTAAAAACTTACGGAAAATTGTTAAGGAAAATATTGCACCCCTCAAACCGAAAAATAAAGCAGAATTCTGAGAGAAGGTACAGTGGTCTGGTATTCTGTTCCACAGAACACTTTCGTTAGCCTAATTAGGTCTATGCGTAGAAGAAGTGCATCGGTATTAGACGATTAAGAATACACTACAATGTACTACCAATTTTTTTATTAGTTCCCTTAAAAAATATTTTTTTTAATGTAAAAGATTTTGATTATATTTTTTGTCCATCGAATTTTTAAAATATATTCTTTACCTTAGTTTTTGTAATATTTATGAATTGCTTTTGTCCAATATTTTTAGTGCTACCAATAGCACTTGATATGAAGTACATAATAAAAATATAACTTAGTTGAATTAAAATCAAATTCATAATTTTCTTGAGAAAGGAAAATTAATACCATGGATGATTCTATTTTATTGTCCGTGACTGTATATAGCTTAAGGGGGTGCCTGCTTTAGAAGCTTCAAAAAATCGAATTTTTTTACTTAAATCTCTTTAAAAACAAGAAAAAACGTTGACTTCGGCTGCACAGAAGCTAATATACCCTTTACAGGAGCATTTCTTTTAGTAACTATGTGTTCAGTTTGTATGGAAGCTATATGCTATAGTAATCCGATCTGAACAATTTTTTCGGAGATTATATTATTATCTTAAGCAGTATCCATGTAAAATTTCGTGAAGATACCACGTCAAATGCGAAAGTTTTCCATACAAGCCCTTAATTCCGATCGTTCGGTTTGTACGACAGCTATATGCTACATTATTTCTATGAGCAATATCTCAAACTAAATTTCGTGAAGATATATCGTCAAATGAGGAAGTTTCCAATGCAAGCATTTTATTCCGATCATTCAGTTTGTATGGCAGCTATATGCCATAGTAATCCGATCTGAACAATTTCTCCGGAGATTACATTGTTGTCTTAGAAAATATTCTAGACCAAATTTCGTGAATATACCTTGCTAAAAGTGAAAGTTTTCCATACAAGAACTTGATTCCGATCATTCAGTTTGTATGGCAGCAATATGCTATATTAATCCAATCTGAACAATTTCTACGGAGATTACATTATTGTCTTAGGAAATATTCTGTACCAAATTTCGTGAAGATACCACGTCAAATGCGAAAGTTTTCCTTACAAGCCCTTTATTCCGATTGTTCAGTTTGTATGGCAGCTATATGCTATAGTTAACCGATCTGAATAATTTCATCGGAGATTACATTGTTGCTATAGAAAATAATGTATACCAAGTTTCGTGAATATATCTTGTCAAATGTAAAAGTTTTCCATATTAACACTAGATTCCGATCGTTCAGTTTGTATGGCAGCTATGTTATAGTGGTCCGATATCGGCAGTTCCGACAAATGAGCAGCTTCGTGAAGAGAAAATGACGTTTGCAAAATTTCAAAACGATATCTTAAAAACTGAGGGACTAGTTCGTATATATGCAAACAGACAGATGGACGGACGGACAAGGCTAAATCGACTCAGCTCAACACACTGACCATTTATATATATACTTTATTGGGTCTCCGACGCTTCCTTCTGGGTGTTACAAAATTCGTGAAAAACTTAATATACCCTGTTCAGGGTATAAATATCAACTACGGTGGTCGTTTTGAGATATATTGCTTAATATTCATTTTATACAATAAAGAAGCTATCTGAACAGAAACTTAAATTTCCTATTTAAAATAACTTGCAGTTGATTGCATTGTTATTATGGATGGAGTCCCCCTCGTAACTTCTCCCCCCTTTGTTGTAAGACTCTCCTGAGTCGAAGAATTTGTATTTGTAATATTAATATTATGATTTCTTTTACCGTAAATGAGTGAGACAATAAGTAAAATAGTAATTATTAAATATATAAAAAAAGTTGATTAATATAAGTAGTGTTGTTTCCTGATAAAGCTTAATTCGTTTATTTTTCAATATTTTCAAATTTTGATAATAAAATATCATCAAACAATAATTTTTCAATTTGATTCTCTATGTCTTTAACGCCATAGATATTTTGTATAGTTTTTTTGAAAATGTTATTATTCACTACTTTTATATCAGTTGAACAATTAATAAAGGATATTAGGTAATTTCCAGTTAGATTAAATATGTTTGTATTACATGTGTTGTCTATTTGATTGTTTTTAAAATTTTTTAACAATAATATACCATCATTAATTTCAATTACATCTGTTACATTGGTAAGTATATATGTATATAGAATTATTTTTATATAAAAACTTTTTCATAGTTGCAAATCTTTTGTAAATCTTTATTTTCTGCATAAAGTAAAGTAGTATTTTTATGCTTTATATATTTTATTGACAACTTTCAATGGTTCAAACATTAATTCTTTATTTTTGCTGTTTGTTCATGGCATAATCATTGAAATCGGTAATTTTATTGTAGGTTTTGGGACTTTTCTAACAAATATGAAGTTTTCATTACTTTCTAGTTTATTTATATCTATAATGTAATGATTAATTTCTCCATTTGTTAGAATGTTACTTAGATGTAATCCTATTCTGGAAGCTGCAATATTATTCTGAATATGTTTCACGTCATCTTGTAGAATTTTTAATCTATCTATCTATCTATCTAAATAAAAATGAGTTGTTGTTCGTTAGTCTGATTAAAACTCGAGATCGGCTGGGCCGATTGAGCTGACTTTGGTTTTAAAATGTTTGTCGTAGTCCAGGGTAGGTCTAAACGGTGAGCAAATAAGGAAAAATTACGAGTAAGATAGAGTAAAACGACAATTCCATTTTCCCATATAAAAGTTGACCACTTACTTGCTGTCAAACATTTGACGGTATTTGTATTCTCAGTTCCACTCGAATTGAAGAACGCATTAAGACTTTTGAATCGACAACATAATATCAACTTTGCTCATAACATCGTGTATTTAAATTTCAATTTCAAATTTCAAAATATATATATATAATTAATTGTTGACATGTTTGATGGTGCCAACCTTACAGTGTTACCAACTCTCAAAAATACTTTTATTATAATAACGGGGCATCTCCGCCTGTGCAGACTCCACATTGCTCATTGCTTACTAGATATAGAATACTACATACTTAGTTTGCCATATATCGTAAGCTAGAAGCTGTCTCTTCAGCAGTTTAACAGCGCAGTTTTCATTTATATGAAAATTTCGAAGAGGCAACATATCCCATTTCCACATTTGCCGACGGCATTTTAATTTTGGTAATATGAAAATTAGAAGAGCGAGTTAAGACGGTTGTGTTATATTATAAAAATAAAGTACATTTTAAAAATAACATTTAATATTTAGTATAATATTGTTAATTTATAGAAGTATTATGCAAAATGGGTTGGGAAGTCTTAAATTTAATAAACTTATACAAGCATAAATCAAAATATCATTTCTCATTTTAAATGTATTATTTTAATTGGTATATAAAAGTTATGCCACAATTATTATATAGTAGTCCAAAAATATAAACTCTTATTTTTCCCAGAAATACATTTGTAAAAAAAGGATCTTTATTCTTTGTTATTATCTTATTTTTTCCAAAAATACATTTGTAAGCAAAAGGATATTTATAATTTTTTTATGTTCCACACAAAAGATTTAAGGAATTCAAGAGCTCAAAATGTGCCCTACATCAGCTACCTACCCGACGGCATTTCGCAAATGACAAAATAAATTTTTCAAGAGCTCAAAGCATACGCTACATCATCTCGAACCTACCTACCCTACGCTTTTGCGCAAATGATTATATCATGATAGCAAATGCCCACATACAGATTTGGCAATGGCAATAACAGTTAGTATTCTATAAATTCTATCCTGTCGAGATGCCCTGTAATAAGTGCATCCGAACGTTCCATTGTTTTGTCATCTCATGTAAAAAGCACGTGTATCCGAACGTTACATTGTTTTGTCCATACATTTAGAGACTTTTTGCTGCGCTCCTACTTTAACATCCTTGGTTTTGTCATCTCATGTTAAAAAAAAGAAACATTTAATTGGAGAAATATTGAAATACTGATAAAAGTGATTTTCTTCTCGCTGCTTACAATGCCGAGGAAAAGAAAACGACCTGACATAGGTCGTCGAAGTCGTGTAAATGTGCAACGAGCTACTTTATGCTCCAACCGCACTAATGACCAGTGAGATGCTGATAATGATAACAGTCGTACAAGTATGGGAGAATTACCTTCAAGAGTAAATAACTATCAAGTGGATAGGGGGGGAATGGAACGAGTTCGTGCACATCGATCACAACAGCAGCGAGCACGGGATAACGAATTTAATCGATTCCGCAGACGCAATGCTCCTGTAAACCTCGAACAAGGAGCATTTTCCTACGATCCGGAATTTGATTATAGTGCCGACAAATCTGTGACGATTGGAGAAATGTCAATCATTTGTCAACATTGTAAAGCATTTAAGTACAGTAGTGAACCTGCAGGATTATGTTGTGCTGGTGGCAATGTACAATTGCCTCAATTGGTTCCACCACCTGAACCGTTACACTCATTAGTTAATGGGATGGAAAGTGAGTCTAAACACTTCTTGGCTAACATCCAAAAATATAATAATTGCTTCCAAATGACATCATTTGGTGCAACGCATATAGTACAAGACGGGTTCATGCGTACCTTCAAGGTAGTATACCATAATTGTTTTAGTGAAATTCTAATTTGTATTTGTATCACAATTAATTTAACCAGTTCTTAAACAATTACAGATCCAAGGACAAATTCATCACCTACTGGGGGCAATGCTGCCAGTGCCAGATGCAGATCATAAATTTTTGCAAATTCCAACCGTCAAGCGAATCATTGTCCAACAACTGCAAACATTTCTTCACGAGAATAATGAATTAGTGAAGATGTTCAAAATGGCACTGGATCGGATGCCATCAGACAGCCATAATATTGTAATAAGAGCCGACAAAACACCTGCTGGAGAGCATGCAAGGAGGTTTAATTCACCGACAATAGATGAAGTGGCTATTGTCGTTGTTGGAGAGAATTTGCAATCAAGAGATATTGTACTTCATCGCCGAAACAATGAATTGAAACGTGTATATGAAACGCATAGAGCTTATGATGCTTTATAATACCCATTAATTTTCTGGCAGGGAGAAGATGGGTACCATTTTAATATCAAAATGGTTAATCCAACAACAGGTAATTAGATCATACAAAATAAAATATTTTATATGTTCAATATATAAATGTATTTTTTTATCATATGTACTTCCAGGTGCTGATACACACAAAAAAGTCAGTGCCATGAATTATTATGCATACAGACTCATGATCCGTGAAGGTGAAGTAAATCACATTTTGATGTGTCAACGGCTCTTTCATCAGTATGCAGTGGACATGTATGCCAAAATTGAGACTGAAAGATTGACATACATCCGTCTTAACCAACAGCAGCTTCGATCTGAAGAGTACATTCATCTTCGCGATGCAATCAATGCTGACGGCAATGTAAATAATGTAGGAAGAATGACAATTTTACCGGCCACTTACATCGGAAGCCCGCGCCACATGCACGAGTACGCTCAAGATGCGATGTCTTATGTTCGAAAGTATGGCCGTCCAGACCTATTTATTACATTCACCTGTAACCCACAATGGATTGAAATAAAAAAAGAACTGCTACACAACCAAACACCACTTGATAGGCATGACATCACAGCCAGAGTTTACAAGCAAAAATTAAAATCTTTAATGAATTTCATTACAAAGCATCGTGTGTATGGCCAAGTACGTTGTTGGATGTACTCTGTTGAGTGGCAAAAGCGTGGTTTGCCACATGCTCATATATTAGTCTGGTTGGTTGACAAAATAAGGCCAGAAGAAATTGATTCCATTATTTCAGCCGAAATTCCTGATGAAACGGTTGACCCAAATTTGCATACGATAGTAACTAAACACATGATACATGGACCTTGCGGAGTTTTCAACAACAGCTCACCCTGTATGATCGACGGCAAGTGCTCCAAACGGTACCCGAGAAACTTGCTTGCTGAAACCATCTCGGGAATCGATGGTTACCCATTGTATCGTCGGCGATCAGTTGAGGACGGTGGACGATCTGTAGATGTCAAGATAAAAGGACAAGATTTTCATGTAGACAATCGTTGGATTGTGCCGTTCTCGCCCGCATTGTCCAAAACTTTTGAAGCTCACATCAACGTGGAATTTTGTAACTCTGTGAAATCCATAAAGTACATATGTAAATATGTTAACAAAGGTAGCGGCATGGCCATGTTCGCAGTAACAAACACAAATGATGAAGTGTCTCCCTATCAGATGGGTCGCTATGTAAGCAGCAATGAGGCTATTTGGCGCATATTTTCGTTTGCAATTCATGAAAGACATCCCACTGTATTGCATTTGTCAGTTCATTTAGAAAATGGACAACGAGTGTATTTCAACCCAAACAACGCTGTGGATAGAGCGGCACGTCCACCTGTGACCACATTGACAGGTTTCTTCTCAATTTGTGCAACTGATCAATTCACTCGCACTTTGCTGTATGCTGATATGCCGCGCTGCTACACATGGAACGCATCATCAAAGTCTTTTCAGCGTCGTAAACAAGGAACATCACTTGAAGGATATGAAAATGTATTTGCCACAGATGCTATAGGCCGTATATATACAGTACATCCTAATAACGATGAATGTTATTATCTTAGATTGTTATTGGTAAATGTTCCTGAATGTTCTTTTCAACAATTGTTCTTTTCAACAATTGTTCATTTCAACAATTGCGAACAGTTGATGGACATCTGTGTGCGACTTACCGTGAGGCGTGTCAATTATTACGGTTGCTTGAAAACGATTCGCATTGGGATGATACGCTCAACGATTCCGTGATATATTCATCGCCGCAACAAATTCGCACTCTGTTTGCGATTATAATATCGACATGTTTCCCTCAAATCCGAATGATTTGTGGATGAAATATAGGGATGACATGTCTGAGGATGTGTTGCATCGCGTGCGTTGTGAAACTTTGAATCCTACATTGGAAATTACGGCAGAGATTTACAATGACACATTGATCATAATAGAAGATATGTGTTTGTTGATGGTAAATAAAGTATTGTCGTGTTTGGGCCTGACAGCACCCAATCGTGCTATGCAAGATGCATTAAACCATGAGTTGCAAAGAGAACTCCAGTACGATACTCAAGCTATGACCGAAGCAGTTCGCACAACTGTTCCGCAATTGAACGAAGAACAAAGGATTGCGTACGATCGTTTAACACAAGCTGTAAACAGTGGGTCTGGGGGGATTTACTTTCTTGATTCTCCTGGGGGTACTGGGAAAACGTTCCTAATTTCATTACTATTAGCAAAGATCCGATCGCAAAATGAGGTAGCCCTAGCGTTGGCTTCATCTGGAATAGCAGCAACTTTATTAGAAGGCGGACGAACTGCACATTCAGCCTTAAAATTACCATTAAACATGCATATCAACGAAACGCCAGTTTGCAACATTGCCAAAAATAGCGCTATGGCGAAGACTCTCCAAGTATGCAAATTGATAATTTGGGACGAATGCACAATGGCCCACAAGAGGTCGCTGGAGGCACTAGATAGGACGTTAAAAGATTTACGTGATAACCAAAACATTTTTGGTGGAGCTATGACACTGTTGTCAGGTGATTTTCGTCAGACTCTTCCAGTAATTCCTCGATCGACTGTTGCTGACGAAATAAACGCATGTCTAAAATCATCAAATTTGTGGCGGCACGTAAAGACACTACAATTAACTACTAACATGCGAGTGTTTTTGCAACAAGATCAAACTGCGACTGTGTTTTCGAAGCCGTTGCTGGATATTGGCAATGGTAAGGTCGCAGTTGACAGCTCGACCGGATTAATGACTTTTCCCACAGATTTCTGTCACTTCACAGAATCGAAAAAGGAGCTTATTCAGCGTGTTTTTCCGGACATCAAACGACAATATAATAACCACGATTGGCTAAGTGAACGAGCAATATTGGCAGCATCATTGACAAAGAAGTCGATGATCTCAATGCTACCATTCAGAATTTCCTTCCAGGAGAGTTGTTTACGTACAAATCAGTTGACACGGCCACAAACCAGGATGACGTAGTCAACTATCCTACAGAATTTTTAAATTCATTGGACTTGCCTGGACTACCATCATATAATTTGAAATTAAAAGTAGGGTCAGTTGTCATCATGCTGCGTAATATTAATTAACCTCGACTTTGCAATGGAACGAGATTGGTTGTGAAGAAACTCATGAATAACATCATCGAAGCTAAAATAATCAAAGGAAAATACAAAGGAGAGGATGTCTTAATCCCACGAATACCTATGATTCCAACGGATTTGCCATTTGATTTTCAGAGGTTGCAATTTCCCGTGCGTCTGGCGTTTGCGATCACCATAAATAAATCGCAAGGCCAATCGTTGCAAGTTTGCGGAATAAACTTAGAGTTTCCCTGTTTCGCACATGGACAATTATACGTTGCGTGTTCGCGTGTCGGAAAACCAACATCCTTATTTATTTACGCACCGCAAAAAAAAACTAAAAATATTGTCTACCAGAAAGCACTATATTAATTAACTGTATATGATCATAACTGTGTTGTATTTAATTTAAGCAAAGATTTGTTTATCATGTTCACAGTCCAGAAACGAGCACATCCAAGAAAATTTTAAATTTTTGTATGTGAAGTGTATAAATATAAATAAATGACTTAATATGTATATAATATGTGCATTTGGATCCTTAATGTCAACGTGTATTAGTAACTCTTTATTTCCATCAACTTGGCTCCATCTACTTGGGAACCACTTGGCTCACCAGGACATGATAATATGGTGGAAGTACTAGGCGACTCGGACAAATCTGATTCGATCAGAACATTATCAATGTTGAGCTGCTGGCTGTCTTCAATAACATCAATATCTACCAGAACATTCTTGATGTTGGGCTTTTGGCTGTCTTCAATAACTTGAATATAGGAATACAGGACGTCTTTGGCCGATGAATTTAATTCACAGAATGTCTCCTCAGATGATGAAGATGGCATTGTAGAAAAGTGCTTTGGATTAGATAGCAGCTTTTGCTTTAATATATTTTTTTGTACTTTTGCCCTGTTTACGTGTATTATTCGTTCTACATTCTTACCACACTTGGTACAAAATCTGAAGGTAACAGCGATTATGTTGTAGCATTCGTCGCATCTTAATAATAATTTAATACAATCTGGACAGTTATTATTTTTTTTTCTGCCGTTCCATCCACTTTTTACAAAACGGACAAAGCATTTTAAAGAGTTAAGGGATATATAGCTTCACTATAACTATCTTATAGTTGTTTGAATTCTTTATTTTCCCGATGACAGATGTAGTTCTTCTTCTTTTCCTAACCATGGCCATCGTCAAAAAAAAAACGACAGATGTAGTTTGATAGTTATAGTGTAAATATTTGTCAGTATTCACTCAAAAAAAATTGTCTATGGTAAAACGTCACTTGAAATGTTAACGTCTCTTTGCTGTGCATCTATACTATAATTCTTTAATATTCCTAAAAATCTAAAAGCAGCAAATTTCAATATAATTAAAAAAGTATTGTGTCGTGCGTTTGTGACTTACTAAATATGCCTCCAATAATTAGGCGGTGCGAAGTTCGCCGGGTCAGCTAATTTAATTACATATAAAATCAGTCTTAAGAAGTTGTATATGTGTTTCACTCATTTTTTGTTAATACCATTTAGTTTTTTTTCTATAATTTAACTATCATGTAAAATAACATTTCTTAATTTAGAGGAACATTCATTGAAATGAGAATTTATGTTAATTTGTTTATTAAGATTTTTTATTAATTGATGATTATTTGTCTCAATTACTTTTATATGTTCTTCGATTTTCTTTGTACCCTCATCATCCATTTTTTCAAATAGCCATTTTTCCGCTGTGCCTTCGAAATTAATATACTTATCTGTGTGGTGCTAATGTTTTTGCCTTTTTCCGTATGATTTCCAGTTGCATTTCTAGTAGTTTAGAATCTGCCTCAAGTCCTGGCCGTTGTATATTTAGTTGTAGTTCGTAAATAATAGTTAGTATTTCTTGTGGATTTATTATATGTAGTATAGTATCATATTCTTCCGCAAAATCGATATTTTCAACCGTTGTTTCGAAGTATACAGATTAACTAATTTTTTCAATGTTCATCAGACTATTCGTCGGCGGGATGACCATTATTGCCAATATCGCTAATACAAGTTGATCTGCAAATTTCGAGTTTCATTTTTCTATATCTGAGTTGGTATTTGTGCCTAACTGCTTTATAATTATTTACATATCCCTCCTCTTTGTTACTAATAAAAATATCCCATTTTCGTTTAATTTCTGAATTCTATGAAGGTTTATCTCTAACAATCCTTTGTATATTTTGTTTTTATCTTCTTTTCTTTCAATTACATCTATCGGCCGTGCTTTTTTTTATTTTTATTTTTGGCTTGACATACTTTTTCCTGTATGGACATTTGAGAATTTTCTATTTCTAAAATTCTTACTTTTTCGCTAATTGTGCTGTGGAAACTTTCTTTATCGGCACTCCCCGTCTGACTACTAGGTTTAGTAAAATTAGTATCTATTCTTTTTTCTCTCAAAAAATTCTTTACATTTTCTGAATTAAACTCATTATCCAAAATCATAAGTTTAGATTTACCTCTTATCGCAATATTTTGTCTTAACTTTTTAATAATTGTAATGCTATTTCTATCTTCTATGTTAAAAGCAATGACATGTTTAGAAAATCTATATATAGCTGTGAGGAAACTATGCTTTTTATTAATATAAACTAGTAATAACCCCCGATAATCGGGGGACTCCGTTATTTAAAATGAAAAAAGTAAAAAACAATTTTTTTATAAAAACTCAATTTATTCAAGTACTTCATGGAAAACTACATTCGTAGTAGTTTTATTTTGGTCGTAAGTCTTAACTTTGATATCTTGAGAAGATCGTACTCGACTCAATGCGACATACAGCTGGCCATGCGTAAAACAATCCTCCTTGAGGAAAACACCAACTCTTGCTAGAGTCTGCCCTTGAGATTTGTTTATTGTTACTGCGAATGCTACAATTATTGGAAATTGGCGACGCTTTAAAATAAAAGGAAGTGTTGATTCGCTGGGCTGTAAATTTATACGGTTCAATAAAATTTGTTTCCCTGTGATTCACCGGTTAAAATTTCGACCTCCAAACAATTGCAATGTAGTGCTTTTACTATCAAGCGAGTCCCATTGACCAACCCTTCATATGTATTAAGATTGCGGATTAACATCACAACTGTTCCAACCTTAAGCCTTAACTCATGAGGCGCTACTCCACTGAAATTAAGGGAGTTTAGAAATTCTATAGGGAATCCGACATGCTCTTGAGGATCTTCAGAAACGGCAGTATCCACGCTATAATATACCCGTTCTTCACCGGGCAACATATTTACTATTTCGCTATTTATTATCGTACAGTGATCATTTTTTGGACACAAAATTGCCCGATCCTTCAAATGGTTTTGACTAATAACACCAGACTGAGGCTGAAATACCCAATCCACTAAATTTTCATTTAGCAAAATTATCTCTTCTGGAATATTGATTTTCGACTCTGGAGAGAGCTCTCAACCTTCTCCAACACGCAAAAGAAAACTGTTGTATAAGGATTCTTTAGAACGCATATTCGTTGAGAGTTTGAGACACCTAAAAAATTTCCAAAGTGAGCACCGTTTCAAACAATTACCAACTATAGCGGCGCGTGAGCTATTGGTCACCACAAGAAGAACTTGCCTGAAATCACCACCTAATAAAATTACCTTTCCACCAAAAGGTATTTCATTTTGGTGAATATCACGTAATAATCGATCTAAGCACAAGTAGCATGCTAATTCGGCGAGCATTGCGATTTTCTTTTCTGGCCCTCTGTTTCTCTTCGCGTTCAACCTGCGCCATATGCTTATACTCATTTGCCAAGGGGTTAATATTTGAAAGCATTTCGTGGATTTCTCTCAGCAAATAACTATCGCGGTTTGAATTATGTTGTGCCCTTATATCAGTTGCTTGATCCGTGTCAAGAGTAAACAACTGGGCGTAGAAGGATTCTGAAGGATGATCTGCATGCAATGGACCTACCCTATGGATAAATTGATCCATGTTTTCGGAACAATATGGTCCGCGCCCTGTAGGCTCAGCAATTTTCGCTTCGAATGATGCAAAAGCAAACGACCTATTTAGCTGCCGAATATTCTCCAAATAGTGTCCCCGCCAAAAGCTCAAATCATTTTCTAACACAGCTTTCAAAAACTCAGGTACACGTAATTCTTGAAGCTTAACTTTTCCGCCATGACAACATGTCGTAAAGCCATTTCTTACCTAGTAACAATTTCAACCAAATATTAAGACAATAAGTATGTATATACATATATTACGAATATAAAACAATGAAAAGTACAGGTACCTTTTCACTTCCGAAATGTTTTGCTTTACAGTGTAAACATATATTAGTCAAACCCCCAAGCGAACAATACTCCGGAAGAACTACGGAGTTTAGGGCAGCTTTGAAATAACTTGCCATAGATCCTGCATGACTACGGCTCTAATAAAACAGGTCAATTCATATACATACATACATTAACAATTAAAAATTCCTTTTTTATCTATAACATTCACCTCTTCTCTTCGACCTGTTAAACTCCTTTTTCGTCTAATTCGCCTTTGGTTTGGCATTTTATTTTTAATAATTAATCTGAATCTGAACTGAAATTCGATGTAGTATGTATGTGTTCGCTGGTAATAGCCGCCTTGACTTTTGGAAGAAAACTGAACTGACTCAAAGCCTTCCTAACGCAATAACACTTCTAATCAAAATAACGCCGACAACAATATTTCTGTTAGATTTTGCCCTTGCGTCTTCGCCCATACATATGTATATACATACATATGTTTGTAAGTATGTATGTGTGAATATAAAACAAAGTAGAGTGCGCATGTCAAAGCGCAGTGTTCCTTAGCTCGTACATACATATTCGTGCAACATAGAAGAGAGCGCATGTCAAATCGTAGATAGCGCCTTAGCGCATGCATATGTATGTATGTACCAGTGCACATGCCAAAGCAAACATTTGTAATTTGTAATATTCGTCATTCTCTTATTGTCATAGATATCTTGATTAGAATCTCTTTTCTTGCTCTCTCGCTTGCAGCTGATCTGTTTTCTGAGCTGGCAACAAAACACAATCAGGGTGCCGTCAACCAGCAGTTAGTGAAAAAGAAAAGCAGCGCTATAATTACTTGACGAAATTAGTGTGAAATGAAACTGTGCGAACATATTTTGGCAAAATAAATGTTTATGTAAATTAATTAATGATTTTGCATTTTAGCATTTACATATATATGTATGTATGCATTTTCAAAGTGTTTAATTTAGTGTTTTGTTAAATTTATTAAATACCCAAGTTAATATTTTTCAGCAGTGGCATCATTGGCAAATGTTATAAAAAATGCGAGTTTTGACAGCTCTCTCTCGAGCCAAAGAGTCTCGTATCAAGTTATCTATGCTACTGAGCAGACAACATTGTTGTTGTTAGATTTCGCACTTGCGCCTTCGCGTATGTGGGTATGTGTGTAACGAAAGCAAATGACAGAAACATTTTTAATTATTCATTCTCTTACATATATGCTCTTTTCTGTAGAAGCGCTGCTTATATTAGCTTAATGTAAAAATTGAACAACCTTAAACGCAAATATATCAAAAGTGGTTCAATGAATTTAAAATATGTAAAATTTGTGCAAAGTTTCAGATCGCACACTTTAATTTGATGTATTATTTGTCTATGTACGTTTTGTAGATCTCTGGAAATAAGCGCCTTGTCTTAGAATAATATATAGATTAACAAAATGTCTTTTAAGGATATATTCCCTATTATCTTTAAAAGACTTGGAACATAAGAGGCATTGCATGGCACCAAAGGCATTTAGAATCATAAAATATTTCTCGCAGGGCATATTTGGTTTTGCGCTATAGTCTTGCGTGATGTTAATTCGTTGCTGGCTCGACAACGACTGAACGATAGAGCGTAAGCGTACGTGTGAAGTTAGTTTGCAAAATTTTGCCAAGAATGATAGAATACAAGATTACGACGACCGCCATTACGAAACGTCATAGTTCCGTGTTGAGAAGAACAAGAGTGAAAAACTGTCAAATGGCTTGCAAATTGTAAACAGAAAAGTAAACACTTTTGTAAATTCGCAAAATATTATTAATTCTTTCGATTTTAATGAAAAGTTTTAGTGAAGCGATTGAATATTGCTGGCTCGACAACGACTGAACGATAGAGCGTAAGCGTACGTGTGAAGTTAGTTTGCAAAATTTTGCCAAGAATGACAGAATACAAGATTACGACCACCGCCATTACGAAACGTCATAGTTCCGTGTTGAGAAGAACAAGAGTGAAAAACTGTCAAATGGCTTGCAAATTGTAAACAGAAAAGTAAACACTTTTGTAAATTCGCAAAATATTATTAATTCTTTCGATTTTAATGAAAAGTTTTAGTGAAGCGATTGAATATTGCTGGCTCGACAACGACTGAACGATAGAGCGTAAGCGTACGTGTGAAGTTAGTTTGCAAAATTTTGCCAAGAATGACAGAATACAAGATTACGACGACCGCCATTACGAAACGTCATAGTTCCGTGTTGAGATGAACAAGAGTGAAAAACTGTCAAATGGCTTGCAAATTGTAAACAGAGAAGTAAACACTTTTGTAAATTCGCAAAATATTATTAATTCTTTCGATTTTAATGAAAAGTTTTAGTGAAGCGATTGAATATTGTTGAGTGAAAAGATTTGAATCATTTCTAAAGAAATATATCGGCCTATTGATAATAAAATTGTCTATTAAGTTGTGATTCAAATGGAGAAGACGTTTCTTGTGTTTTATATAAATATATACATACATATATTATAAGTTCAGATGTATCAGATGTATGAAATTATGATAAAAGAATTGTGAAATTATTAATTTAGTATTAAATATATCATTTCTTTTGCAAAATAACACCCATTTTTTGGCAACTTTTAAATCGGCCGGAAAACTGAAAAACCTCGTTTTCGATCCTTTAATTGCATAATAATTATTACAACAAGCCACTGCAGATTTCATTTTAAAAAATTAATATATTTATGCTTAGAAATTTAAATAAATACAACAGTACACTTACACTGGTTTTCTTCATTTGAACAATTTCCACACATGCTACTCTATTTATTGTGGATGTGCCTAAAACTAATTATATACATATTTTCTCGCAACAATATTCTAAACATTCCACTGAAATTTTTCCTGCAAAGCCGAATGAATTAATATTATTTTGGGAATTTCCAAAAGTGTTTACTTTCCTGTTTACAATTTGTATGCATTTGTATGCTTGTTCTTCTCAACGCAAAAGTGTTACGTCACGAAATCGTTGAACAATGTATTTGTTTTTGTAAGAATTTTCAAGAGCTAAACCGAAAAAAACTAACTGTAAACTAGTGTCGTAATCTTGTATTCTATCATTCTTGAAATTTTGCTATGAAATGCCGACCACTGCCGAGCAGACAACATTGTTGTTGTTAGATTTCGCACTTGCGCCTTCGCGTATGTGGGTATGTGTGTAACGAAAGCAAATGACAGAAACATTTGTAATTATTCATTCTCTTACATATATGCTCTTTTCTGTAGAAGCGCTGCTTATATTAGCTTAATGTAAAAATTGAACAACCTTAAACGCAAATATATCAGAAGTGGTTCAATGAATTTAAAATCTGTAAAATTTGTGCAAAGTTTCAGATCGCACACTTTAATTTGATGTAATATTTGTCTCTGTACGTTTTGTAGATCTCTGGAAATAAGCGCCTTGTCTTAGAATAATATATAGATATCAATGTGTATTATTTCATTTACTTCTTTTGTAGTTTCGGCTTCAATGGATTTCTTTCATATTTTGTCTTATTACATGTGTCACAATTATTAATATATATTTGAATAATAACTTTCAATTTTGGAAAGTAAATTAATTTTTTAATCTCATCATAACACCCTCTAATTCCATTGTGGCCTGTTTCATATTTTTGATAACTTTGTATTTGCTTTAGAGTTTCATCTTCGCTAGCCATATCCATATCCCGAAAACTACATTTAACAAATTTTACATTTTCTCTTTGACTATAAGATTCTAAGATTTCCATTTGCAACCGATTATAGTCATGGTCATTTAGATCTGAGTAAATTCCTATTTTGCCCGATTTGATATGTCTTCTTAAAATATCTATATATAGCACCAAATTGCCAAATTTTGTTTCGAATTCAGTTTTCTTTGAGTTAGTAAAAATAACTTGTGTTTTAAAACGGTTAACCACTGTTTCGAGTATGGGTATATGATCATTAAAGTTATCATCTTGTTAACGTATGGTATCAATATCATTTTCATCTATGTATATTATTATCCAAAAATCTCTCGAAATTGTTTTCTATAATTTTTTCTTTCTCAATAGTATTTATTACATTATTATCCGAATTTATGCGGCTCAAGACATCGCCCACTTTATTATCTTTACCTTGGATATATTGTATACTCATATTATGTTCTCCTAACTTTAACATCCATTTCTGTAATCTTTGGTTCACAACTTTATATTGTGTTTTTGCATGAAGCCAATTAATTGGTTGGTTATCAGTTTGCAGGTTGAATTGTACACCATACAGATATGGATGAAAATAATTCACGGTCCATACAATGACTAAAAGTTCTTTTTCCGTTGTAGAGAATTTTTCTCATCATCATTTAGAGTTTTGCTGGCATAACACACAGGGTGATTATCCTGTTATAGTACTGCTCCGACTGCAAAATTATTTGCATAAGTTATTAATTGAAACCGCTTATTAAAATCAGGATACTTCAAAATTGGTGCTTGTGTTAATAATCGTTTAAATTTTTCAAATGAATTTACATAATTAATATCTTTTTTGTTAACTTTAATTTTTTTTTCTAACATGAGGTCAGAGGTTGTGCTACTTTGGCATAATCTTTTACAAATTTCCTGTAATAACCGGAAATTCCTAAAAATGCTTTAATTTGCTTTTGTGTTTGCGGTAACTTCAGTTCCATTTTACGTAATACTATGTTAGGACCGACAATGAAAACATGTTTTCGTGGGAAAAACTGGTTTTCGCCCTAAGACTTGTGTTTTCGTCCATGTAAATTCTGTCAAACGAAAACACATTGAAAACGAGTTTTCGGTGAGAACTACTTGAAAACTTTCACTCCACTCATTATAATCGGTCCCTGCTCTAGTTTAATCAATTTTATTTCAAGACATATATGTATATATTGCCGGCCCTAAATTGTCACTTGATATTTGTTTACATTCCATATACAAATACAGCTGTCACTTGATATGGTCATATTAAGAGGATTCTCTTGCTCTGGCAAAACCCTTGAACGGTGCACGCATTGCAGAATTTTCTTCTTGGTGCAACGACACAACACACAGAAAATTATTTGCAATGGCTGTAAAATATATCAGGCCAAAAACCACGTTTATTTTCGTGCCGTCATATATCACTAGATTCTCCAATGGGTGCTCTCTTGGCCTTGCATATTTCGGTATAGGATTTTTGCATTTTGTGTCATCTTGCAATCTTGCAAGAGCAAGAGAATGCTGCTATTGATAGTTGTCAGTGAAAACTCAGCGAAAACACACATTGTCGGTCCGAACGACTTAGATTCCACAACATACAAATGTGTTTTCAAAATGTTTTCAATGTCGGTCCGAACATAGTATAAATTATCAATATGTTCCTGCAAAGATGTGCTAAAGACGAGAATGTCGTTCATATAAACGACACATAGGTTATTGATGAGATTCTTTAGGAAAAAATTCTAAATTCTTTGAAAAAACCGATACATTCGTACGAATTCGTAATGACCGCATGGTGTAGAAAATGCTGTTTTAGGCCGGTCTGCCTTTTTCACGAGGATTTGGTGGAGTTCCTTAGCTAAATCAATTGTAGAAAAGTATTGTGACCTTCCCAATTTATCTTAAATATTTTCTATATTGGGAATAGAAAACTTGTCGTCTATCCTAATTTCATTTAGCCTACGATAATCGATCACTACCATATCTTTTCACCCCAACTATCAATTTTTTTTGGAACTATTGTATGGTGAATGACTTTCTGTAATGACACCTAATTTTAACATATCTTGAATTTGTTTAACATTTTCCTTCTCATGAATCTGTGGGTATCTATAAATCTGTATTCCTAGGTTATTGGTTTTAGTTAATATCTCATGTTGAATACTTTCAGTTGTTGTTAATTTCTATCCTTCATGGTAAAATAAACAATTTTATTCTTTTACAAGGCTAGAAATAGCTTTATATTCTTCTTTATTTAGATTATGTAACAATTTCCTCCCGAATAAGCTCATAACACTCAAATTTATGGCTATCGTTCTCATTAGATGGATAAATATTAATTGTTCTGTTAATTATCATAACAGTATTGTTTTCCATATTTATTATAGCTCCCAATGGTTTTAATAAGTTTTGCCCTATAATTGCATCAAATTTTTTATTATCAAATTTAGCTAATTGAGGTAGGTTTGTGATTATTTCCTTTTTCACTATTATTTCGTTTCGTAACGACTTAAGTTTAATTGAATGTTTTAATATTATTCGGTTACATGACTTCAACTTATTACTTATATGTGAAATCGATGAACCTGTATCTATTAGACATTTAATTATTTCATTGTTAATTGTTAGTAATAATATAATATGGGGAAGTTTTCAGACCTGACCCCAGGTAAAAATTTACTTCCTCATAGTAATTGGTGTCCATTGGTTCTGGACGGGAATATGATTGATTAATACGAACACTTGCTTGAACTGTACTTTGACCATCCTAATTATTATTATTATTGTGTCTAAAAGACAGCCCGAAATTGCGTGTTTGTTCTGAATTTTTTGCATAATTTTCCTGCCTTTGAAGATAATTTTGCCATTGTTGAATTTGCCTATTATTATAATTAGAAAATCTTTGAGTTTGCTGTAGATGTTGCCCAGAATATCCTTGCGATGGCGTACTTGAATTATAAAAATTTTCACGAATTAATCCCTCAGCTTCCAAAACAGAGAATGCTTCTCTGATACTTGTTGCATTTTTATTTAACACTACTGATGCTAAATTTGCATCTACAAGTACAAGATGCATTCAAAAGAAAACAGGACTTTTTGAATCTGGGTTATTACGTTTTAAGTGTTAGTATGTTTGTGTTATCGGTGCGAAAATGAGCTTCGAACAAAGAGCCAACATAAATTTTTTTTTTTAAATTGGTAAAACTTTTACCGAAACGTTTCAATTGATGAAATTATGGTTTATGGCGATGATTGCCTATCCCGTAGCAGAGTGCACGAGTGGTTTCAACGTTTTCAAAGTGATCGTGAGGACATAAATGACGATCAACCGATCACCGGAAATTCCATCGCAACTGTGCGTGAAAAAACATCCGAAATCATCATTGAAAATCATGGAAATGAAATTGAGCATCTCCAAAAACATCGATTTACCGCGTTTTGACCGAACATTCTTCTTCTTCTTAATTGGCGTAAACACCGCTTAAGCGATTATAGCCGAGTTAACAACAGCGCGCCAGTCGTTTCTGCTTTTCGCTACGTGGCGCCGATTTGATATTCCAAGCGAAGCTAGGTCCTTCTCCACTTGGTCCTTCCAACGAAGTGGAGGTCTTCCTCTTCCTCTGCTTCCCCCGGCGGGTACTGCGTCGAATAATTTCAGAGCTGGAGTGTTTTAGTCCATCCGGACAACATGACCTAGCCAGCGTAGCCGCTGTCTTTTAATTCACTGAACTATGTCGATGTCGTCGTATATCTCGTACAGTTCATCGTTCCATCGAATGCGGTATTCGCCGTGGCTAACGCGCAAAGGACCATAAATCTTTCGCAGAACTTTTCTCTCGAAAACTCGCAACGTCGACTCATCCGTTGTTGACATCGTCCAAGACTCTGCACCATATAGCAGGACGGGAATTATGAGTGACTTATGGAAATTATTTTTTGTTTGTCGAGAGAGAACTTTGCTTCTCAATTGCCTACTCAGTCCGAAGTAGCACCTGTTGGCAAGAGTTATCCTGCGTTGGATTTCTAGGCTGACATTGTTGGTGGTGTTTACGCTGGTTCCAAGATAGACGAAATTATCTACGACTTCAAAGTTATGACTGTCAACAGTGACGTGAGTGCCCAGTCGCGAGTGCGACGACTGTTTGTTTGATGACAGGAGATATTTCGTTTTGGTCTCGTTCACTGCCAGACACATTTTCTGTGCTTCCTTGTCCAGCCTGGAGAAAGCAGAACTAACGGCGCGGGTGTTGAGGCCGATAACATCAATATCATCGGCATACGCCAGCAGCTGTACACTCTTATAGAAGATGGTACCTTCTCTATTTAGTTCTGCGGCTCAAACTATTTTCTCCAAAAGCAGGTTGAAAAAGTCACACGATAGGGAATCGCCTTGTCTGAAACATCGTTTGGTATCGAACGGCTCGGAGAGGTCCTTCCCGATCCTGACGGAGCTTTTGGTGTTACTCAACGTCAGTTTACACAGCCGTATTAGTTATGCGGGGATACCAAATTCAGACATCGCGGCATAAATGCAGCTCCTTTTCGTGCTGTCGAAAGCAGCTTTGAAATCGACGAAGAGGTGGTGTGTGTCGATTCTCCTTTCACGGGTCTTTTCCAAGATTTGGTGCATGGTGAATATCTGGTCGGTTGTTGATTTGCCAGGTCTAAAGCCACACTGATAAGGTCCAATCAGTTTGTTGACGGTGGGCTTTAATCTTTCACACAATACGCTCTATAGAACCTTATATGCGATGTTGAGGAGGCTAATCCGACGGTAGTTGGCGCAGATTGTGGGGTTTCCTTTTTTATGGATTGGGCATAGCACACTTAAATTTAAATTTTGGGCATGCTTTCGTCCGACCATATTTTACAAAGAAGCTGATGCATGCACCTTACCAGTTCTTCGCCGCCGTGTTTGAATAGCTCGGCCGGCAATCCGTCGGCCCCTGCCGCTTTGTTGTTCTTCAGGCGGGCAATTGCTATTCGAACTTCTTCATGGTCTGGTAACGGAACGTGTGCTCCATCGTCATCGATTGGGGAATCGGGTTCGCCTTCTCCTGGTGTTGTGCGTTCACTGCCATTCAGCAGGCTGGAGAAGTGTTCCCTCCATAATTTAAGTATGCTCTGGGCATCGGTGACTAGATTACCTTTAGGGGTTCTACAAGAGTATGCTCCGGTCTTGAAACCTTCCGTAAGCCGCCGCATTTTTTTGTAGAATTTTCGAGCATTACCCCTGTCGGCCAGCTTATCAAGCTCTTCGTACTCATGCATTTCAGCCTCTTTCTTCTTCTTCTGTCTAAATGCGTCTCGCTTCCCTCTTCAACTCTCGGTATCTATTCCATCCCGCACATGTAGTGAACGATCGTAACGTTGCGAGGTAGGCAGCCTGTTTTCTCTCCGCTGCGACACGGCAATCCTCGTCGTACCAGCTGTTCTTTTGCACTTTCCAAAAACCAATGGTTTCGGTTGCAGCTGTACGTAAGGAGTTTGAAATGCCGTCCCACAGTTCCCTTAAACCGAGTTGTTGACGAGTGCTCTCAGAGGGCAGGACTGCAAGCCGAGTAGAAAATCGTTCGGCTGTCTTTTGTGATTGCAGCTTCTCAACGTCGAACCTTCCTTGTGTTTGGTGGCGCGCGTTTTTTGCTGCACAGATGCGGGTGCGAATCTTAGCTGCAACAAGATAGTGGTCCGAGTCGATGTTAGGACCTCGGAGCGCACGCACATCTAAAACACTGGAGACGTGTCTTCCGTCTATCACAACATGATCGATCTGGTTGGTAGTTTTTCGATCCGGAGGCAGACAGGTAGCTTGATGAATCTTCTTGTGCTGGAATCTAGTACTACAGAAAACCATATTTCGGGCCCCGGCGAAGTCAATCAGCCTCAACCCATTTGGGGATGTTTCTTCGTGGAGGCTGAATTTACCGACCGTAGTGCCAAATATAACTTCTTTGCCCACCCTGGCGTTAAAGTCGCCAAGCACGATTTTGACATCGTGGCGGGAGCAGCCTTCATAAGTGCGCTCCAAGTGAATGATAGTACTCGGCGACGGAGTCTCTCTCCCACCACGAATCCAACACCAAACTTGCGCTCCTTTATATGGCCACTGTAGTAAATGTCACAAGGACCTACTCGTCTCTGTCCTTGTTCTGTCCATCGCATTTCTTGGACGGCGGTGATGTTTCCAGGTGCATGCCCTCAATTCTTAGTCCTTATTTCGTTTGCCATGGTCGTTATTAAAAGTGGGGTCTCTCATCCGAGGCTGGTTATAGCTATTCACTGGGGGTGTTCTTTTACGTGGCGGGTCCCAAACCCAGCGCACAACCCTATGTAGGGAATGTTTCGCCTTCTCACTTTAGCTCGCCTTCGAACGGATATTCTTAGGCTACCCAGAGGATACTTGGTCAAAGACCGGAAGTAGTGAGCTGCTTGAGCCATGTGTAAAAGAATCGTTTCTGGCCACTCCGAAGTGAATGGCGATCAGAGAACTTTCCTCACTTGCGTGAACTTCTACACATGACTCCATCATCCAACATTCGAAGGACCATTATTTGACCAAAAATCACATTTTAACCATTAACCACTCCCGTATTTACCGGATATGGCACCGTGCGACTTCTTGCTTTTCAGAAAAATGTATTTGCCCATGAAAGGAAAGCATTATGCAGACGTAGAAGCCAATCAAAAGACTTGCAGCGGCATACTGGCGGCAATACCGGCCAACGAGCTAAAACAATCGTTCGACATACTTTTGGACCGTGCAAAAAGCTGTACTGAAGCAGAAGAAGACTATTTTGAATAAAATAAGTAAGCTGTACTGAAGCAAGTTTTTTTTTTAGTCCTAATTACTTTGGAACGCACCTTGTATATTACTTAAAAAAGCCCTGAACACAACTTTTTCATTATTTTGTGGCTTAAACTTTATTAGTTTTTTTTGATCATATTCATATTGTTATATCGCTATTGCTAGCCACCACTTACCTCGGCACTTGTTACCTCACCGGCAAAAATAGACACAGTTTGGATTGGTTTGGTAAATTTAATGTTTAGTTTAATGTTTCGGTTTTGGTTTGTTTAATTTAATGTTTAGTTTAATGGTTTGGTTTTGTTGGATTCACTGCCGCTTCGAAATGTGGATACGGAAACT